>NC_091131.1:161104834-161404834 GCF_040183065.1 Periplaneta americana | reverse complement strand
GATGAAATGGTTTCTTTTCAATGCCTGATCTACACCTGTTTTATATAGAGTGACCCTGGCAGGCATTTGGCTAAGAAGGAAGTGACTCTATGTAAAGATTATCTTTATGGACGAGAAAACTTAGTAAAGGCAATTCGTTTTGGTTGTCTATAGTTGAGTTTCCGAGATTTCTGTAAAATCTAACAACCAGTTTAATTAAAAATAGAAGCAAAAAGGAAAACCCGGACAACACTTGGTGCTTTTAATTAGTAAGACATAAAAATCACATTACTTTGTCTTGTTATAAAATAAAATGAATTATTGTACTAAAGGACAACGTTTTATAGCTAGAAGAAAAAGTAATGGCATTTCAGCAACATCCTCTAGGATTCCAGAATGGACACTATTTTCATTGATATTAATGCATTTTCCAAATGTAAGCTTCGAAAATAATTGAAATGAAATGTTAATTATGACCATTACTTTTAAAAGTAATTACTAGGCGAAACAGACATTCATTCCAATTGTTACATGTCGAATAACCTACTTCTATTGTATTATCAGCGAAAAGGGATTATAAAGAATGGACACTGAGCGAATTTTCCTGTGTTTTGTTTCTCTGTACACCAGCGTTTAGTTCTACTTTCAAGTGCTAGAGGTTAGTGTAATCGAGCATAGACTAAGATAATAATTGAGAATAGAGTTGAGACACAGGATTCAAACATCACCTAACTTGTTGCATAATCCAGTAATGCTTTGCTTCAAATAAATTCAAGTTAACAGCTTTTCCTTATTTCTCAGTGACGAACTAGTTGTAATAATAATTTTTTATATTTCAGATATAATAAATTATATTAAAAAATAATATAATACATTATAAAATTAGTATCAAATTCGTAACAGTTTTATTTGGTGTTCTGTTGGGTCTCTTCTTTCCTGGTGTTGAAAAAATGTTTCCACTTTCTTCCTCCTGTTGTTTTTTATTTAAAATACGAGAAACTGTTCGTCTAGATACACCAGTCGCAACCGCCATTCTACCTAATACATTTGATACTGATATTGTTTCTCTTCCGTTTTTCAGTGCATCTAATTCTTCTTCAACATACAAACATACGATTTCCCTAGCGTCTGACTGTAACGGTTTCCCTTGTTTGCCTACACCAGCTAGGAGCACCAAAATCAAAAGCACAAATAACACAAATAAATTAAAAGGGATGTAAAAATCACTTACAAGTTGATACATTCTGTAGCACAAAATAAAATACTCGGTAACAAAATATCTCTCTTCGTACTGTGTAGTTCCGTCACTGAGCTTGTCTTTCAAGAAACTGAGTTCCGGTAGCCTGTACAATAGCAAGGTTTTGAAAGGAATACTGAGAATTTAAAACCCTCCTATAATCTGCACCCTCATTTGAAGGGACTTGGTTTTATTGCTACTGAGACAAGTTAAACCTTACCAGGTATAATATCATACAGTCACGAAACTTGAGGTGATTTTTTGCATTTCTCGCGATACAGTGCTCCAAGCGGTTAGCAACTGAGAGTACTAGGAACAAAAAACTGTGCAATAGTAGCGATCTTAATGGCTAGCAACTAAATTTCAACTATCATTGGATGCATATTCCCTGTGTATTGAGCTTCGTGACTGTATGTACTAGACTGTGGTAGTACCGGTACTTCCCTTTTCAGTCTCTAGCCAATATTGATCCTATTTTTTAATAACATGCTTCGCATTATACAGGGTGAATCAAAAGTCTGGAACCATATAAATATCTTCCATATGCTTGATTTTCGATTATTATTGGTGTTACCAGTATTTGTAAGACCAAATTCTCTATCAGTGACACATTCAATTCTACTTCTCAGCTATTTCAAAAGCCGCCATTTTGAATGCAATTTTGAAATTTTAAATGGAAAGGGGGTCATGTAGGTACCGGTACTCAAAATCATGTGAAATTTTGTGAGAAAAACAATGGTGCAATCCGTTTTGAGATAGCTCTAATCGTTTTCAAGTTATTTAAAGATAACTGTCATCATGACACAAACATTAATTACTGCATCTACAGATATTTTGTAACGTGGTACACTACTAAGGAGGCTTTGGAAATGGTATTTTTATGCAATTCTGGTAATTAACTTTTGCTGCTTTACTGTTTGATTAAACTGTGACACTTTCAATGCATTGTTGCGATTATTTGAAGCTTACCTGTAACAAATTTCTTGATTTTCGTGATGGCATTATCGAAAGAAGGAAGCTTGATAAAGGCTATGAAGAGAATTGAGATTGTGGATAGAATATTTTGTAGCATTTCCGGGGTGACTTTAGCACAGGCTTCAATGATACGGTTCTCTCAATTTTCTCTTCATCCTACCAAGCTCTTTATGTAACCCCAAAAGAAAAAAATCAAGGGGTGTTAAAAGGGGAGACCTGTCCAGCCATTCTACTGGTCCATGTCGGCCAATCCAGTGTCCAGGGAACTGTTCGTCCAGTCTGCTGCAATATTTCTGTGGCTTAACCTACCAGAATGAAGAATGATATCAATTCTTTCCTCTTTCGATAATGCCATCACGAAAATCAAGAAATTTGATACAGGAAAGCTTCAAATAATCACAACAATTCATTGAAACTGTCATAGGTTAACCAAACAGTAAAGCAGGAAAATTTAATTACCAGAATTGCATAAAAATACCTTTTCCAAAGCCTCCTTAGTACTGTACCACGTTACAAAATATCTTTAGATGCAGTGACTAATGTTTATGTCATTATGACAGTTATCTTTAAGTAACTTGAAAACGATTAGAGATATCTCGAAACGGATTGCACCATTGTTTTTCTCAGAAAATTTCACATAATTTTGAGTACCTACATGACCTCTTTTCCATTTAAAATTTCAAAGTTGCATTCAAAATGGCGGCTTTTGAGTTAGCTGAGGGCTAGAACCGAATGTGTCACTGGTAGAGCATTTGGTCTTACAAATACTGGTAACACCTATAGTAATCGAAAATCAAGCATATGGAATATATTTATATGGTTCCAGACGTTTGATTCACTCTGTATAATAGATGCAGAAATTATGTTATTGTCTTACATGCACAGTTTCAGCGAGAAAGAACAAGTAAAGTTTAAAGTGAGAATTTGCTTGCATTAAGAGGAAAGTAATAATAATAGCTTATCCATGAACCCAGAAAAGACGAAACTAATGACTGACGCGTCAGAAGACCAGATCCACTTAAATGGCCAGCCACTAGAATATGTGGAAGATTTTACCTACCTGGGCCAGAACCTGTCCTTCTCCAGCAACTCAGAGAAAGAAATAAAGAGACGAATCAGCAAGGCATGGAAGAAGTTGTGGTCTCTAAAGTTCATACTTACAATGAAAGAATAATGGAACGGAGAAAAATTCTCTCCGGCACCGGGATTTGAACCCGGGTTTTCAGCTCTACGTGCTGATGCTTTATCCACTAAGCCACACCGGATACAACAGAATCGTCTCAGATTAAGCTCCAACTCTTGGGTTCCCTCTAGTGGCCGTCCTCTGCACTACGTCATAGATGTCTATGAATGCAGGACCGAAGTCCACACATGTGCTGAGGTGCAGTCGATATGAGTGACTAGTTGGCCGGGATCCGACGGAATAAGCGCCGTCTTAAATCACGAAGTGATTTACGCATATCATATATATTATTTTAATGTACCGAAGTACATATGATATTTCCATGCAGATATTCTGCGTCATCATACGATGAAAGAGTAATGGAACGGAGAAAAATTCTCTCCGGCGCCGGGATTTGAACCCGGGTTTTCAGCTCTACGTGCTGATGCTTTATCCACTAAGCCACACCGGATACAACAGAATCGTCTCAGATTAAGCTCCAACTCTTGGGTTCCCTCTAGTGGCCGCCCTCTGCACTACGTCATAGATGTCTATGAATGCAGGACCGAAGTCCACACATGTGCTGAGGTGCAGTCGATATGAGTGACTAGTTGGCCGGGATCCGACGGAATAAGCGCCGTCTTAAATCACGAAGTGATTTACGCATATCATATATATTATTTTAATGTACCGAAGTACATATGATATTTCCATGCAGATATTCTGCGTCATCATACGATGAAAGAGTAATGGAACGGAGAAAAATTCTCTCCGGCGCCGGGATTTGAACCCGGGTTTTCAGCTCTACGTGCTGATGCTTTATCCATTCCATTACTCTTTCATCGTATGATGACGCAGAATATCTGCATGGAAATATCATTATTACTTCGGTACATTAAAATAATATATATGATATGCGTAAATCACTTCGTGATTTAAGACGGCGCTTATTCCGTCGGATCCCGGCCAACTAGTCATTCATATCGAGTGCACCTCAGCACATGTGTGGACTTCGGTCCTGCGTTCATAGACATCTATGACGTAGTGCAGAGGGCGGCCACTAGAGGGAACCCAAGAGTTGGAGCTTAATCTGAGACGATTCTAACCGGCGTCGGAGTTGTATCCGGTGTGGCTTAGTGGATAAAGCATCAGCACGGAGAGCTGAAAACCCGGGTTCAAATCCCGGCGCCGGAGAGAATTATTCTCCGTTCCATTACTCTTTCATCGTATGATCTGCATGGAAATATCATATGTACTTCGGTACATTAAAATAATATATTCATACTTACAGACAAATTCCAGAAGCTAAGCTTAAAGGTTGAGACCCTGGAAAAATGTATATTACCAGTCTTACTGTATGGATGCCAAACCTGGTCCCTAACATCAAGACAGAAGCGTATGCTTCAAACCTGTGAATGCAGTATGGAAAGAAATATCCTGCAACTTTCTCTGAGGAACAAAGTGAGGAACGAGGAGCTACGCAACCGTACCGGCTTGAAAGATGTCCTAAACACTGCAGAAATGGGGAGGGCACGTGGTACGGATGGACCACAGAAGATGAACGCATAGATTCACATTGTGGGATCCCAGGATTGGCAGAAGAAGAGTGGGACGCCAGACGACTAGATGGGCAGATTTCTTCAAGAAGAAAGCAGGAGCACAATGGACGAGCAGTACAAGAGACAGACAGCTATGGAGAAATCTAGAAGCCACCTCCTCAGTGTGTAGTGTGGTGCGAATAGGGAGCTTACAAGTGCATGTAGTGTTTAGCTTAGTACATAGAAACGAAGAAGTGCAGCCAGGTTCGCTGATACCACTCCTTAGGACCAGCTCACCTAACGAGTGAAGTCTACTGAGCCAAGCCCTGTCAATCAGGAGGCCCTTGCCCTTACGGGATCTAACAGGCTAAATTTGTTTATTTATTTAATAATAATAATAATAATAATAATAATAATAATAATAATAATAATAATAATAATAAATAAATAAATAAATAATTCAGCAAGTCTATGATTATAAGAAAAGATGGATCGACCATTTACAGAGAATGGATTATGGAAAGTTTCCGAAGTTGGCATGGAATTATAAACCATAAGGGAGACGGGACTCTGGCAGACCAAGAAAGCAATGGAGTATTGAGCCGGAACAGGCCATGAGGCCTATACCATGAAGAAGAAGAAGAAGAAGAAGATGATGATGATGATGATCATCTTCATCATCCTTGCATGTATTGGGCCTAGTGGCCCGTTACAATCTCTTGCCAAAGCTTGAACGGTGTGCCCAAGGATCTCTTGCCCACAGGATGGTAATTTAAAATTTGGCGTGGAATTCTAGAACGAGGCATTCTGATGACATGTGATCTCCAGTTATGTCTGTATTTCTTTAGGTATTTCGTAATCAGTTCAATCTGCAATTTTTTCATAATGTCAAAATTTCTAATGTGATCCATTCTCGTGTATCCTGCTGTATGATGCATAAATCTCATTTCTGCCGCCGTTAATCTTTGTGAATCAATATTACGAATCGTCCAAGCTTCACTACCAAAACAGAGTATAGGTCTGGCCAATGTTTTATAAATTCTGGTGCACGTGCGTTTTTGTACTAAGGTTGGTTTGAATATCTGATAAATTATCCCCATTGCTCTGTTGAATTTAATAATTTTCTCATAACTAAAATTTTTTTACTTGTTTGATGATCTTATTATTGATGCATATTTTGCTACAGACTGGTTCCTTTCCTAAAAAAGCCGTCACTTTAGATTTGTCAGTTGAAATTTCCATACTGAAACTTTCTGCCATTTGATTAAAGTTAATAATAATAATAATAATAATAATAATAATAATAATAATAATAATAATAATAATAATAATAATAATAATAATAATAATAATAATACCAACAACAACATTAATAATAATAATAATAATAATAATAATACCAACAACAACATTAATAATAATAATAATAATAATAACAATAATAATAATAATAATAATAATAATAATAATAATAATAATAATAATAATAATAATAATATAATAACAAGTCTTCAAAATGCTCTAGAAATCTGAAAAATCATATATTCGGAAATGAGTTTATTACTAATAGATGACAATATTATATTCATTGTTATTTGCTGATGATTAATTGATAAATGCAGAAGACAAGGAAACTTATAGAGGAATATGGGAAATGGGATCTGAATATAAATCTTAAGAAAGCATATTACATGGCAATAGCTGCAGATTCAAAGGATTTAATTTTGGAAAACGGAAAAGAAAACATAAATCATTATGATGAATACACATATTTAGGAGTCAAAATAACTAAAAATGAAAATCACGAAAGTGATGTAAATGAAAGAATTAACAAAGTGAGATAACCAATTTCAAAATTAAATTACACTCTATGGAATAAAGCTATCACAACAAAAAAGAACATTAAAAGCACAATATCATATCTTAAGCTCAGAAACATGGCATTTGAAGACAAGGACAGCAGCAAAACTACATTTTATAGAGATGAATTTCTACAGAACTGCAAGAGTATCAAGGAAGGACAAAATTAGAAATAATGTTATAAGAGAAAAAGTGAAAGTGCAAGAATCGCTTGTAGACTATATCAAAACAATTAAAATGGTTTGGTCATATGAAGAGGATGACAGAAGATAGATTGCCGAAAAAAGTAATGAATGTATACTAACGGGAAAAAGAAAGAGCCGAAGACCAAAATTGACATGGACACAAGGAATAATTAAAACATGAGAGAAAGAGGATTGAAGTTGGGGCATGGGAGAATAGAGAGGAATGGAGAAAGGCTATAAAATCCTGAAAATGAGTATAGGAAAGTGCTCTAGGGCATTGTAAAACCTGATGATGACAATAATAATAATAATAATAATAATAATAATAATAATAATAATAATAATAATAATAATAATTTTCCAGATATGTTCTATATGAGTGACAGTGCGTTTTGTGTGTGTGTGTGTGTGTGTGTGTGTGTGTGTGTGTGTGTGTGTGTGAATATTTTCTTTTTAAATAGATACAGTTAATATTTTCAGTAGACTGTGCGTTGTACAGCATAGCAGTATACATTTTCTCTACAAGTCCAAGGTGTGGCATAGCCCACGACTTTAGAACAGCTTTAGACATTCTGCACTTTAAGGCTGCGGTTACGGAACAACTAGAGGCTAGCTGCGCGACCTAGCTCTAGCTAGCGCTACTTTATATTAACATTACTCTGAAGTCATGGTAATATCTTTGAAAAATATTGGAGTGCAAGAGGTCAAATGACTTTATTGTCAAACGCCTGGCATTAGAAAACAACAACAACATTACTCTGAATGGAAGTGTTTTAAATTCTCATTTTTCAACGCGCTAGCTGGCATTAGTTAGTGCTCGCTGTTTACCTTATGAGCGAGTCTTTAGGTCTGAACGGGTTTGCTCGCGCCAGCTGAAGTCTGCAAGTAGAGAGGTAATCATGGACTGTGAAAAATTAGTAAGCGAAGTGCAGATACGACGCTCTTTGTGGGACATGAAGAATAAAGAATACAGTAATAGAAACAAAACTGCAGAACTGTGGGAAGAAATAGCTAAAGAATTGGGAGGAGTACAATTAAATTATGTTAAATTAAATTACAAACACTTTCATTTTTCACATTCAAATATTGCACTTAGGCTACTATATTGCTACAGTGCGCAGTCCTTTGAAGCATTAAAACCATTTTTTTTTTACTCTTAGAAAAAATTATGAAAATATTTAACATTGTCTTCCATGATGATGTTGAAAAAAAATTTTGAAAACAGTTAGCATTGTCTTCCATGACGACGTTTGGTCATAGAAGATAATGTTAAATGTTTTATAATTGAAGATTATAATTCCTTGATAAGCTTTCTGCCCATAATGAAGCAAATGAATGATATTCAAAAGTTAAATTTAGTATGAAAATGAGTGTATTTGATTTTGAAATAATGACTGGATCACAGCCAGTTTCCTCGGCCATTTGAATAAGTAGTAATGTACAATCATTTCATCCACCTCTTCATCCAGAAAGAGTCTCTAATTATTGAGAAAGTAACAACCAAGAGGGACGTAATAATGATAGTGAAAATTTGACGAGATTTTGGAATTTAAAGTAAACTATCTTCACTACATTATCTGAAAGAAAATTTTATTTTATTTTATTTTATTTTGTTACATTTTATAATTTAAAGCAAATTACCTTGTGCTATTACTGTATAATATGAAAGAGAATTTTATTTGATTTCAGTTTGGTTATATTTTAGAATTTGAAGGAAACTATTTTGGAATAAATCACATGAAAGAAAATTTGATTTGATTATATTTTAGAATTTGAAGAAAACTATTTTCGACTATATAACATGAAAGAAAATTTGATTTGATTATATTTTAGAATTTAAAGCAAACTACCTTGTACTATATCGACAGAGTTTAGGTAAAAGTGCTTAACTCTCATTTCTTTAAATGTGACATTTAATGCTGTAATTAGTTAAAATTTAATTACAAAACGTGAAAATATGTTCCTTGACAATTATGTTTACATTACTTCATATAAAGTAAATAATAATAGTGTGTTAAAATTTAATTATAGCTGTTTCTGAAAAACTTTTGTGAGATAAGCCCTTTTTCTGAACATCGTCGATATAATATGGAAGAAATTTTCATTTTATTTGGTTAAATTTTATAATTTAAAGGACTCTAACTTGTACTATACAATACGAAAGAAAATTTTATATGTTATTTGAGTTAGTTATAACATGAAAGAAAATTTTATTTGATTGGGTTGCTTATATTTTAGAACTGAAAGGAAACTGTCTTGTACAGACCCAGAAACAAAATTTGGGCCACCTGAATTTTATTTCTGTGTTTGTACTATATAGAGTGAACCATAAGTAATATCATTAATTTTAAGGGGTTATTCTTTGAGGTATTTCGAACGAAAATGTTTAATACAATTTTACTTGTTTTTGCTTCCTTTTCGAGATAAAAATTGTTTTATATGAAACATTTCATAGCGTGTTTTGGGAGAGCTATTGATTTAATTCCCAATATGCTCAGTCAATTTAATAGAGACATCATTTATGATTCATCTACTATAATATTAAAGAAAATTCTGTTTGATTAGAATTTAAAGCGAAGTACCTTGTACTATGCAATATGGAAGAAATTTTTATTTCATTTGGTTATATTTTAGAACTTAAATGAAAGTATTTGGTATTATATAATATGAAAGACCTTTTTATTTTATTTTAGAAGTTAAAGGAAACTGTGTAAGGTGCAAGAAAATATACTTCTATTATGATATCAAATAGTTTAATTAAAAAAAAAATCCCGTACCTCTTTGTTAATGCAAGTTTCTCTTCTGATGAAATGGGATGTTTTCTATTTCTTGTAATATTGTTTTTTTATCTAATTTAAGATATAGTAAAATGTAACTGGCTTCATCCTATAATAATCGAAAAATCTTTGTTCGTCGTCTTTAAGCATTCTACGCAAATGATGAAATTCACCTAGTTCACGTTGCTTTTCATAAATTAGATGCACAGAATACCTTCGTCTATGTAAATATCTCAATTTCAGAAAACTACTTTCATATAAAAATAACTCTTCACTTATAGAGAAAATCATTGCTTATACGGTAGCTATATTATATATACGTGGGTAGTTGACACACTATTCAGAGACATCAGGTGTCTTTTGTGCGATGAAGCGTTGGTTATGTATAGCATCGATTGAGATAAGATGTCAGAAGGTCTGTGTTATCTGTGTAATGAGTAATTGAACTGCCGAGAACTCGCTCAGATAAACATCCAGTCTACTAACGAAAACAAGCGCAAAAGCATCTACTAGCTACTAGCATGACAAATCTCTAATAGAAGCGAGTTGTTTCGTAACTGTACCCTAATAAGATGGTCCCTGTTATTGTAAAGGTTTAATGATAACCTTAGTCGAATATATGAAGCTAATTTTGCTTGTCACTTTTGTTTTGCTTCAGTCCATAAAGAAAAGGTTGAATCCCTTCGAAAGGTGTTTGCTGAACATGAAGCGACTCAAGATGCAGGAAAGACGAACTGTGTCTGTGACTGTATCCATTGACGGTCACAAAATGGAAATATGAGCTGTTTAAATGCTTGGAGAGTCTGACAGTGAAGAACTTTGGTGCCATGTGAAATTTGTGTGTAATATCGATATTTTGTTTGTTTTAATGTTACAATTTTGTTTAATAAAATAAAATTACGCATTTTATTTCAGTTATGTCGCAATCTCTTTCACTAGAATTGAGAAATATTTCAGAGATCCTTATTGTTGTTCACGTAGTCTTTTCTTTAGTGAAATTCCTATGTGAGGGAACATAGTGGTGGAGACATGCCGGTAGGGTAATTCAGGGAATTACAACGAATTTTGACAAAAAAAAAATGAAATTTTGGTTTTATCGTTTTTCGGTAGTTTAATAAGTGTAAGATGATAATATGATTTTAGGCCTATTTCTTCTAATTGTCAGCTTTTAACCCTATCTTCGGCAAAAAATATTGTAGTAATTCTTATTGCAAAAAATATTGTGAATGTAATTTTTTTTTGCCAACCACTCAATGAAATTTTAAATTAATTTAGCCGATTCTATACATAAAAGTATGTTACATAATTTGCCTTATTTTTCCTACATTTGTATCCTTTATCACTTCTGAGAAAAGTGCTTCCAAAATTGAGGAATTTAACATTGCATAATATGGAAACTTGACACCATTTTTCTGCACTTTCTTATTATTGTGATATTGGTGCACTTTTCTCAGAAAGTATTCTACCTAGAAGGCTGAAATTAATATACAGTATCAATGTGATGACATTTTACACAGTAGGTTAAGTAAATTAAGTTTATTTCTGTCTTCAGCAAAAATAAAAAAATAATTTGTAGTAATTCTTAATGCAAAAAAAAAAAAAATGTTACAAATGAATTTTTTTTTTTGCCAATCGCTCTATGGAATTTTAAATTTATTTAACCGGTTGTATACATAAATTTCCTGTGTTGAAGAAGCAAGGAAATGTTGTAGCTGTAATGTCGACAGTGGGAGCGATAGTGGGGGGATACTTCCAACCGCAATTGAGTGCTGTCGATATAGTGGACGAATTGAACGGTGTAATCAATCTAATCTCAAAATCATCTACAGTAATACTCGCAGGGGACCTCAACTGTGCCATAGATAAAGACACACTGAAAACAAGACAAGTTGTGGACTATCTCAAGAGCGAAGGCTTGGAGTTAGTGAATAACCGACAGTGGACGTATGTGCCACAACGGAGGTAGTGTATCCAACAACAGGAAATACTAGTAAATACAGAAGCGTTGCTCATCAGAAAGCATAGCCCAGTCTCAGTGACATTAGTAAATAATGCTCGGCGGTTCCGATGATATCAACAAAGAAGACAAAAAATTAAGGAAAACCCTGGACATGGAAAGAATGAGGGTAATAGCAGACAAAGTTACGAACATCAGGCAGGCAGCTTAGGAAGGGAGACCGGAAGAGGCAGCAGAAGGAATCGAAATGTGGATTAAAGATGCTACATCAATACGTGAAGAAAGAGTAAGGAAAGGGAAGAGATGGTTAGATAAAGAGTGCTACGAAATGAGAAGGAAATCACAGCCCTACACCAAGCCAGGGAATCCCAGTACAGAACATTATTACGAGAATACAACAGTATCAGAAGAGAATACAGAGATCTACTAAAACAGAAAAAGAAGTTGTTTCTAGAAGATCAACACAATAAGCTAACAGAAGATACCGAAAAGGACCCCTATAGAGCTTTAAGACTGCGGCAGCCCAGATTTCCTGCAGACATACCAATACAGACCTGGGAAATGCACATGAGCGAAACAATATGCAACAGGGAGACAAGACCGCAGAAGATCAGAGGAAAGGAGATTGAAAAGTGTGACTTATTCACAGAGAAAGAACTAAGACGGGCGATCCTAAAGGCGAAAAACAACAGAGCACCTGGCCCAGATGAAATTCGGAATGAGCACCTGAAGCAGTCTATGCAGTACCTCTTGCCAGTTTGGGTAGAGCTGCTAAATAAATGCCTGACAACAGGAGACATACCTGCAGAATGGAGGAAGTACACCATAAAACTTTTATACAAAGGAAAAGGAAACACAAGAGATGTCAATGCTTACAGAGGTATAGCGTTGGAAACGGTAGGACTCAAGTTAACGATGCGATTAAGTGAAATTATAGAACCATATTTACCTGAGGAGCAATTCGGATTTAGGCCAAAGAGATCTACGATAACAGCAGCAGGAAATCTCATTGCAGACATTCAGCAGACGCTAGAGGGTGCAAAGGGCAGCAAACTATATGTTGTGTTTGTGGAGTATTCCAAAGCCATGATAAACCGCCAAACTGTGCTCCGAAAACTCGAATCGCTAGTGGGGATGAACTGGATGACAAGGCTCGTGTTCAACATATTGGCAGAGAACTATGTACAAGTAGACGATAGTGTGGAGAAGACAAATTGGATTGAACAAAAGAATGGTGTACTCCAAGGAGATCTCCTCAGCCCCCTCCTGTTCAACGTATTGACACACGATGTGGGACAGAAGATAAAGCAGAACACACAGACACGAATATATATTTATGCAGATGATATGGCTCTGGGGTCACAAAGTATAGACGACCTGCAAAAAGCAATCGACAATCTGTCACAGTGGGCAATAGAAAATGAAGTCAAAATCAATGAGGATAAGACAGAACTTGTGGTGTTTAGAAGAGGTAGAAAAGTCTCCGAGAGAGATAAAGTGACATGCAATGGGAAAATTCTCAACATCAGAAGTCATTGCAAATACCTGGGGCTGACAATCCAGACGACGGGGAAATCGTTCTCAATACATCTGAAGAACAGATTAATAGCAGCAGTTCGTGCAATTTATGACATTACATCTCCAACTCTGTTGTCGCTAAATACAGCTATGAGGCTTTTCAAAGCGAAAGTGTGCCCTACGCTCACGTATGGGCTAGAGCTTATATGGGATCATCTAACTTGAAGTCAAATGAGGGCAATGGAGGGTCTCAGGCCAGGTTCCTGAAGAGGATAATGGGGATTTCAAAATTTGCACCATCGAGATTGGCCTACATACTAACCCGAGAGACATATCTAGTGGAGGATCTGAGGATCAACCTGCAGCTGCCATCTACAGAGTGCTACAAGAAGCTGCTTGAAGAGCTGCGGAGGAAGAAGGATGAAGTATGGGAGGAGTTCTACACTACTGAGGCAATGACGCGACGCGAGTGGACTGAGACAAACTTTCAGATGAGACACTTAGCTGTGCATGGTTTCCATTTCAAAATGTGTGTGACAACAAGTTTTCATGACCCAAGGAATACATGTGTGTGTAAACTGTGTACCCAACCGTGCGATAGATACCATATCACGAGATGTCCAGCAAGAATATGCTCCGTCAGTGAACTTGTAAAGGACATATAAATCAATGCACATTGTGCACAATTTATTTCTATTTATTAAAACGCATTATGTACTACTTTGTCCCCCAAGAGTTCGGTGTTTGCCATTTAAGGCGCCACTGTGATGGAATTATGTTCCCCATAGATGCTTCTATCTACCATTACATGTGGCAATGATATGAATGCTTAACAAGGTCAGTGTGCATCATTCTATTGAATGTGTGAAGACACAAAATCATTCAGTTTGTGATTATCTGTTTTATTAAGCTCTCGTCTGTAGAACTGGTACGTTATAGATAAATGATTCTTTGTACAATTAAACCTGGCTATATAGTGTTTACTTTCACGTAATAATTACACTGGCAGGGGTTAAGGACTCTGCGTGAAAAATGTTTAACCTCAAGGCTAGAAGTCAGTCCTCAACTATGTACCACAATTTTTCGTGGACCATAGTTGTATTTCATTTTGAAATATTTGTTTCAATAAAATGTGATCAATGTGATTATTTACTTCTGCAAATATGGTATCTCAGTATATTCTAAAACACCATTTAACATTATAGTCAAGTAAACAAAGAAACAGGCTCTTCCAGCATCAATGGTACTAGCACGAATGATGGTCCGGTAAAACGAAAACTTCAGGGTAGAAGGAAAACAACCGTCCCTGTGAGTGACTATGAGAGCGATGAAATTGAATTGGATACAGATTATGATTCAATTTCAGAATTAAAAGAGAAGTGGAGATTCAAAGGATCGAAATAAGCCTAATGAATGTAGTTCTCAGTACGATAAATAAACATTATCAGTGAATTTATTTGCTTAATATTTTCCTAAGAATGTGTTGGTTTATTCTGATACCGTACTTTTGTTCTTCGATATACATCACCTGCAAAAAAATCGGGCCGACTACATTTTCTTTAAAATTTTTTTAAAATTGTAAGATTTTTTAAATAATTGTAGGTGTGCTGAGATTCATTTAGTTATTCATTTATTTTGTGATACTTAACACTGTAATACTGAATAAGTAATAGCCAACAATGATCTGAAAAGAAGATTCGTTCTTCTTGTAATATTGTGTGTAAACTTCTCGGAAGATGTCTAGACTGGTAAGCTCTTTTGAGGCAGTATTCGAGTACTTCATTGTATACAAATGTCACTAAGTCCTACCGATTCAGCAAAAGTGGTTGCATTGATAGAAGGTGGGAATAGTCAGCGTTATGTGGCTGCAGTTCTTAGGATTCCTCGATTTACAGTACATCGAGTGTACCATCGCTTTAAAGAGACAGGAGGTTATTCCAGGAGACCTGGTTCAGGGAGGAAACGAGTAACTTCGGCTCGTGACCATTTTATTGTCCTAAACACATTAAGAAATCGCCATTCCACAGCTATTGAGACCAGAAGAGCCTTCCAGAAAATAAGACAAGTTAACGTGAGTGAGAGAACTGTAAGAGGACATCTGGATGAATGTGGGCTGATTCCAGAAGACCAGCTGAAGGCCCAGAATTGCTCCAGCAGCATCGTGTTAAATGATTACGTTTTGCTCACTATCATGCTAATCGGAACCTGGGGGAGTGGCGGCGAGTGCTCTTCACAGATGAATCGAGATTTAGTTTACAGATGGACGTGAAATAGTGTGGAGAAGAGAAAGAGAACGTTTTTCTTCATGTTCCTTCACTTCACGTGTCAGTTTCCAAGGTGGATCAGTAATGGTGTGGGGTGGCATTTCGTATGAAGCTCGCACAGAACTTGTTTTCATTAATGGAGGTGCTTTGACTGCTCCAAGATACATCGAAGAATGTCTAATTTAACATATGGTACCATATGCCCCACTTATTGGTGAAACGTTCCTGTTAATGCATCAAAATGCACGCCCTCATGCTACAAGAATTGTGGATGAGTTCCTTCACAATGTTGGATTGAATAGGCCAGCAAGAAGTCCCTATTGAACATGTTTGGGCTTGCAAGGTAAGCAAGTTAGAAGTCGCCTAACTGCTCATAGCAACTTATAGCAGCTCCGAAATGTTCTAAGTAAAGAATGGAATAGAATCGACCAGACTGACATCAAAATCTGATCAAAAGATTGAATCGGTGAATGGTAACACTCATACAGTCACGGGGAGGCAATACCTGCTACAGTGAAACCTGTTCAAGACGGAAGTGACATGATCCTAATTTTTTTTCCGTTGTGGACAGGCTTCCGTATTATTCAAGTGTGTCATTAAAATGGAATATTTTGTCATTCATATACGTGAAAAACAAAATGGCATGCCGCAAACTGCAAGAAGTACAAAATATTCCATTTAACACTCATCACATTAAATCAGCTTTCTGTCGCTTATTACGTTGGTGAATAATTTTGATTAAAATCTCATTTTCTGTATAAATATTATCGTAACTCACTCATTAGTCATTAAACATTACTAAAGTTTACTAATCTCATTCTATTTAATATCTAACACTATACTCTAATACTGTACCACATATCACTGCCCATTATTAATTAATTAGACTAGGAGCCACCCATTAGAAGCCTTGAATTCTCGTTTATTTAATTTCTTTCCGAGTTCAGTAGCTTGCTTTGCAGAACAGATCCAGAAATTGGCTTGTTCTTTGAAAGGTCATGAAGAACCCACTCCACAACAGTTCATTTATTTTCACATAAACAGTTGCTTTCTGGTTCCTTTCGTGTCACCAATATTGGCCGCATGCCACTCACTCATTATGATCTTTATTATTTAAAGTGTCACACCTGAGTTTTCCACAACTGTACTTCAATATTATTTCACATAGACTTCTTTTCTCATTTTCCTTTAACTCGATAACTTTTACTTCATCACTTAATGTTAATGCCACATTTTATGCAACTTTTTTTTTTTACCTGGAAATCACTATACTTGCGCTCTGTTTAGCTACGACAGTATACGGGTGTGAAGCACTGAAAATCTTTGAAGGAACTCGGCTGCCTAGTCAACAGGGTAATAAAATTTATGACCGACAGGCCAACACACCCTCGTACCCTCTAAAATTTTGCAAAGAAAACTTGTTTTTATCTTAGTGACCCACATATTTCGTATATTCCTTGAAATTGCAAGCTGTTTCAAAATATAGTTACAGGATATAGTGTGTGTCCAAAATATTATTTCCGTTTTGAACAGTAGCAGACAGTTTCCGTTTTATTAAGAAAAAATTACACGTAATACATACAAATTTTGCCGGGACCAATAAATTGTTCCGAAATAGACAGGATTCCGGATTATTCAGGTTCCGATTTGAACAGGTTTCACTGTATTACCAACATCTGGGTGGCGACAAAATCAGTTGAACATTTGGAAGGAAATTGATATAATTTGTAAGTTTTCAATATTTATGCGCTAGATTATGTTTCTACCCTTAAATTAGAAACTCAATGTATTGATTTACGAATAATTACAGCTCCAGCTATAGTCCATTCATGCTTTCAAGCATGAATATATGAGTGGACCATAGTTGAGCAGCTCAGAATACAACTAGGTACCAATGCTTATTATTTTTTTAACACTTGTAACTAAATAATTTCAAACACATATGTCAATATTTATTTAATATAAACTTACAGGAGTTCGAAGCCAAAATTTCACTTAATCTGGATGAATAGTACTGAATATACAAGAAAAATGTCACAAATGTGGACCACAGTTAGGGGAAACTATGGTACCCAGAATTGAGGAATTTAACATTGTAAGATATGGAAGTATAGACTCCCCTTAAAATTTTCAGGGACGTGATTTTTATTGCCCTTTAGTTTATTATTCATAAAAGAAAATCGGTATAACTTGCCAAGTCAAGATTAAGGAGAAATGGAAAAAGAGCAAGTTGAAATTTGTAGTCCAAATTTTAAAAAATCTTAAGAATAAATTTGGCATCAGTTTTCTCGTAATTTCTTAAGTAAACTCTGTGCATTATATTCAGCTCTTCATTTAGAACTACATTACCACTATTTCAATGTTTTCACGATATTTAATAAGTTCCTGAGTATAGAGTGAGTGTATAGCTATCCCATCCCACTCCATCTACAGAACTGCTTACAGAAAGCGGGACATTAATTAAGTATAATAAATGTTGTATAGTTTTCAAGCTGTTTAATATTCATTGAAGTGCATCACAATATGACCAGCATACATCAAAGTACCGGTACCTTTTTGATGTTGGATAATGCTTCCTGGAGAATGCAATTTGAATAAGATCTCTCATCTCTCGAATTTGACTTGCTTTTATATAGGCCTATCTTCAATGTAATGTAAACAGTCTGACAAGAAAACTTTAAGAATGATTTGGGTTAAGTGTAAATCAGAGTGCATATCACTCTAATATTTGTAGCCCATACCTGTCCGACATATATAAAATGACTGAGACAAGAGCAGTTTTTTGGGGGGGTAATGCACTGAAATGGCACTTTTTTAACATGAATAGGCTTAGTTACTTACTTACTTACTTACTGGCTTTTAAGGAACCTGGAGGTTCATTGCCGCCCTCAAATAAGCCCGCCATTAGTCCCTATCCTGAGCAAGATTAATCCAGTCTCTACCATCATATCTCACCTCCCTCAAATCCATTTTAATATTATCTTCCCACCTACGTCTCGGCCTCCCCAAAGGTCTTTTTCCCTCCGGCCTCCCAACTAACACTCTATATGAATTTCTGGATTCGCCCATACGTGCTACATGTCCTGCCCATCTCAAACGTCTGGATTTAATGTTCCTAATTATGTCAGGTGAAGGATACAATGCGTGCAGCTCTGCGTTGTGTAATTTTCTCCATTCTCCTGTAACTTCATCCCTCTTAGCCCCAAATATTTTCCTAAGAACCTTATTCTCAAACACCCTTAATCTCTGTTCCTCTCTCAAAGTGAGAGTCCAAGTTACACAACTATAAAGAACAACCGGTAATATAACTGTTTTATAAATTCTAACTTTCAGATTTTTTGACAGAAGACTAGATGACAAAAGCTTCTCAACCGAATAATAACAGTCATTTCCCATATTTATTCTGTGTTTAATTTCCTCCCGAGTGTCATTTATATTTGTTACTGTTGCTCCAAGATGTTTGAATTTTTCCACCTCTTTGAAGGATAAATCTCCAATTTTTATAGTTCCATTTCGTACATTATTCTGGTCACGAGACATAATCATATACTTAGTCTTTTCGGGATTTACTTCGAACCCTATCGCTTTACTTGCTTCAACTAGAATTTCCGTGTTTTCCCTAATCGTTTGTGGATTTTCTCCTAACATATTCACGTCATCCGCATAGACAAGAAGCTGATGTAACCCATTCAACTCCAAACCCTCTCTGTTATCCTGAACTTTCCTAATGGCATATTGTAGAGCGAAATTAAAAAGTAAAGGTGATAGTGCATCTCCTTGCTTTAGCCCGCAGTGAATTGGAAAAGCATCATATAGAAATTGACCTATACGGACTCTGCTGTAAGTTTCACTGAGACACATTTTAATTAATCGAACTAGTTTCTTGGGAATACCGAATTCAATAAGTTTGTTATATAAAAATTCTCTCTTAACCGAGTCATACACCTTTTTGAAATCTATGAATAACTGATGTACTGTACCCTTATACTCCCATTTTTCTCCAATATCTGTCGAATACAAAAAAATCTGTTCAATAGTCGATCTATTACGCCTAAAACCACACTGATGATCCCCAATAATTTCATCTGCATATGGAGTTAATCTTCTCGAAAGGAATAGGCCATGTCTAAAAATTCGGTCCAGTATGCCTAATAGGGTGCTATCCCAGAAAGTCGACCAACACATTTTCAGGCCAGTTTAGTCGTGGCTTTAATTACCAAACTGCACAACATAATTCAGTGAAGTAAGTGACGTTTGACAAACGAAATATAAAAATATATCCAACGTAACCTTGAGTTTGAGCAGATGTTGCCATGTAGGAAAACACGGAAGGAGGAATTTTCCAGATTGCACAGTAGCCGAGGCAGTTTAACTCGAGAATGTGAAGAGATACAGTATCTCGTTCATAGCAGTGTTCAGTGATTCGTAACTAACCATCTACAATCTCAATTGATCAACAATCAACAATCGACAAGTTACGATGAAAGAGTAGTGGAACGGAGAAAAATTCTCTCCGGCGCCGAGATTTGAACCCGGGTTTTCAGCTCTACGTGCTGATGCTTTATCCACTAAGCCACACCGGATACAACCCCGACTTCGGACAGAATTGTCTCTGATTGAGTTCCAACTCTTGGGTTCCCTCTAGTGGCCGCCCTCTGCACTACGTCATAGATGTCTATGAACATAGGACCGAAGTTCACACATGTACTTCGGTACATTAAAATAATATGTAAAATCGACAAGTTAGATGAAAAATTCGCGAGTGGATTTGAGTGAAGAGAGAAAATTCACAATTTCGAGGCATATGCAAGTCAGATGGGGACGGGTGTATAAGCAACTGGTAGCAAACAATAGAGCACTATGGTTTCTATAGCAACCGACATGTTTACTCTTAATGCTGTGATGTCAAAGCAAGCGCATTTTTCTGACTTTGAAGCCATACGTGAGCATTAAGCGAAGAAGGAAAGAAGAAGGATTACGTACATGAATAAGCAGCCTGTTAGATGACGAAAACAGTGGTGCAAAAACTATTTTCTATTGTCTGTAAAACAAAATTAGCCTACTAACACCAATTTCTTAATATTGCAGTTGTGTTCTAAACGTTAATAACATAATAAAGAGTTAAGAAGGAATATTCACATAAATTCCATGGTAGTACAACTATACTATACTAAGTGAATGTAACACATCATTCATAAAGAAAGTGATATCCCAAAGAAAGAGATTGAGTATGACATGGTAAGTTGGAATTGATATTGATGGTATCTTTAGCCTTGTAAAAGTAGTCAATAAACTAATCAAACCAATATTATAGTGCAAAGCAAAGTGACCTAGGTATATGTTTTAATTGTAACTAATATTACATAACAAAACTCTTATCGCATTATGCTTTTAAGGTGATATTGGTACGAAACTTCCCCTCAACAGAATATTAAATTATTTTCTAGAATTCTGCCTGACTTTTTTACAACACATGGGCATATATATTTTGTTTATGATGTAACAGTAGTTGCTTTGTTAATTCATTTCCTTACAAACATTTTGCATGCAAATATTTTCAAAATTTTTAATACACTATCTTCAGTATGATCACTGTAAGAATTAATGTTAAATGTTATGTTTTATTTAATGACGCTCGCAACTGCAGAGGTTATATCAGCGTCGCCGGATGTTCTGGAATTTTGACCCACAGGAGTTCTTTTACATGCCAGAAAATCCACTGACATGAGCCTGACGCATTTAAGCACACTTAAATGCCATCGACCTAGCCCAGGATCGAACCCGCAACCTTGGGCATAGAAGGCCAGCGCTATACCAACTCGCCAACCAGGTCGACTGTAAGAATTATGACCATAGCATTTCTCAATACACTATATTCAGTAATACGTATTTATGATATATTAGACTTATGAAAACTTTGTTTCAGTACCTGTAAGGCTACAAAATAAAATAACATGTTCATATTATCTGAAAATTTCACTTTTATGTAAAAAAAGTTGAGAAAATATTTCTTTTGAATAAAAAACAAGCTTGTGAAAAATGAGCATTAACATTAAAACTTACAGTCTTAAAATGCACTTACATTTCTCAGACAAATTTAAAAATTAACATGGATACAGTTTTAATAAGTTCTCTTCCCTTTATCCATTGAATCAGTGTTGGCCATCAGCTCGACCAAGCGGCATATACTACCTCTTTTGTCTATCTCTTTCCTTTCCGCTGTAAAGCGCTCAGGCTCTCCTGAGCTCTAAAGCGCGCGCTTGTGCCTATGGGCATCAATTGACATGACTGTCTTAATGCATAGAAGATGACTACTGGCAGGAGATCCCGCACAGGATAGATATAGGTCCTACCAGGTTTTCAGAGTATCTGGAAAGAAGAGGTGTTGGTTTGTTACTGTTGATGTATACCTTAATAGCCATTTTATCAGTACTTTGTAAAACTTGCAGCCGTCTCTCCAATATAGCCTATTCACTTTTTGTGTTATATTTTTCATCACAGAACCGAGAAATGTTCGAAATTCGCGCTGCCAATATATTATGAGACTCTTCCCAACTAAACTTCATTGTCTCCTCACTGAGATCTCTTGCTTCTTATTAGAATTGTTGGGCCTCCATTGATAACTCCAACCCTGACCACTGTGCTAAATTTTGACTGCTAAAAGACGTCACAAGGAAAGAGTGTGACAGAAAGAAGAAAATACTGAAAATATGGCTATGCTGTGGAAAAATCTTCTAATATTTTAGGTTACTAGTATCTAGTATAGTTATTGTCTTTGTTGCAAACAAATTTATTAATTTTTTAACCCAAATTTAGTCAGTTTTATTTATACTAACATGGAAGAAATCTCAGGAAAATAAAGAAGGTTTAATTATGTTTTTTTCTGAGCTCTGCTTAGGCTTTGAATTCCCAGTGTACTGGGCAGTAATCATCTCCAAGTCGGCTCCAATAAATTTTACACAGAGTTCTACCACCTGTTTACGTAGAAAGAAAGCACAGTGTAAGAGTATACTCAAATGAAAATGAGTGCACTGTCTTTTCAGTAGTGTTGTAATTTTGAAATTTAAAATGGACTTAAATTAAAAGGAAAAGTTAAGATATTACTGAAAATGCACTTACACAATAAGATCCAAGTATTTTAAAACTGTTTTCTTAAAAATTACCTGCAGCCATTTTTTTCCTTCAGCCTTCACAGTCTTTTAGTATTTAAGATATTTAATGGATAGTATGCTAAAAATTACAGCAGATTAAAAAATGTTGTAGTAAAATTTAAAGACAAATTGAGCAAATTACCCACTTGTCCCATGTAAGTTTTTTTTCCCCCATTTTACCTTACTAATGTGATTTATTTATTATTACTTAAATTGAATAGGGGATTGCAGAAACAGCAATGTGTGGCATATTGACAAGTGTTATTTCTGCAATCCCCAATTCAAGTAAACTCATGAGTAGAAGTGCAAAATATCATGAGTAGAAGTTCTGAATAATGAAATCAATTTTCACTGTAACCTTGTAAAACTGAAACGCTCTTTTAAAGCATAGTGGTGATTGAAAAACGTGGGGATAAGGGGAAAGCATAATCCAGTGGTGATATTCTAACTCATTAACAACCGGTTCTCTCACGAGTATTAGGAATAGAGTGAATAAAAAAACTATTGGAAGGGAGTAGTGTCAAAAATAATGTTTTTATTGTGATTTATGGCTTACATTGATTAGACATACGTACTTTAAAACACCTAGGCTAAAAGAAGATTTCAAATTCCTTTCTTGTTTTCTGAGGCTAGTTCCTCATCCCTCTTCCTTTTTATCCTTAGATCATCTGCGCTATGGTTCCCTTTCGACAGTGATGACTTCACATACTTTGTTGGTTCCCATTCTTAGAGAGGCAGATCCTTGGTTGACATCAGGTGCGAGATGTTGCTGATGTTGAGCTTGAGCTGGAAACCCGGGTTTGATCTCCAGCGTCGGATCGAATTTTTCTCCATTAATAAACTTCTGTATGTATGCTTTCATGTCATCTATGCATGCAAGTTGACTTTTCTTTTTCCTTAGTGTAATAAACCTTGTCTCAAACCCCGGAGTTCTTTTGTAGAAACCCTGTATATAAAAGTGTATGTATGTATAAATTAAATTTTTTTTTTTTTTTGTGTATCAGCATGCTCCATTACATTGGAGTAATACTACATGCTTTACATAAAATATTACAATAATTAGTTACATAATTTATGAGAACAAGATATTTACAATTTTGATTGCGATATAGAAAATTCTTATAGATACAAGTGTTGCCTAATTGTACTTCTTATATTTTATGTTACCATCATTGTTAATATTATTTCTAATTTCAATTTCTGTTACATTTTGCCAAATTCTATGGATTTTATAAATTTTCTGAAGCTTTTGAGGTATGCTGTTGTGAACTGATCAAAAGGTGGAGGCCAGGTTTGACCTGTGCGTATTATACTAGCTCGTAGGATTCTTCTTTCTTTTATCAGTGTGACACATCTTAATATTATATGGTTGACTGTCTGCTCTTCTTTTAGTCTGCAAGGGCACGTTGGAGTTGAAATAATCTTGAATCTCTGAAGGTACGATCTTGTGAAGCCGTGACCTGTCACAATAGAAGTAAATTCTGCCCCGACAGGTAAATTTATCTTCAATCTATCTTTAATTGATGGGAAGAATGATTTCGTTATTGCGCTCTTAGTTGAGATAGCCCACTGCTCTTGCCATTTTCTTAAGGTCTTTTCTCTCTCTTCTGTTACTATGGTATCTCTCGGTATTTTGTTATAAGCTATTTCCCCTTCATCTTCTATGGCAGCTTGTTTGGCAAGACGGTCAGCTATCTCATTCCCTACTATTCCGACATGGGCCTTCACCCACCTAAAGAGAACTGTCCATTGCTGTCTCTCCAATTTTTTCAATTCTCTCTTTATATTTTCAATTATTGGATTGTATGTATGTATGTATGTATGTATGTATGTATGTATGTATGTATGTATGTATGTATGTATGTATGTATGTATGTATGTATGTATGTATGTATGTATGTATGTATGTATGTATGTATGTATGTATGTATGTATGTATGTATGTATGTATGTGTGTATGTTGTATGTATGTATGCATGTATGTATGTATGTATGCATGCATGTATGTGTGTCTGTGTTTTGTTTTCTCAATTCAAATCTACACGCTTTGACCAATATGTTGTTGTTATTGTTTTCTAATGCCAGGCATTTGACAATAAAGTCATTTGACCTCTTGCACTCCAATATATTTCAAAGATATTGTCATGGTCAGCCATTGAAGCATAGATTTTGAGGTATTCCGAATCCATTCCTTGATTTGAATTGCTCAATGGACAGTTAGGGGACTGATATATTCCAATTCTGTGTAGGTGCTTGGCCAAACAGTCAAGCCTGTTGCCAATCTAAATGCAGCTACAGACGATTTTCGTGATAAATCGGAAATTAACTGTGGATTATGATGTGGAGTTCCATTTTTTCCCTTGAGATTGTGTTATCAAATTTTATTTGTTGAAGTCTAAGTATGTAGATTTAATAAATCTTTTCACAGAGTAATACATAGATTCAGTAACAGGTATGTAAGTAGCAGTGCTGCCCTTCTTTGCTAAAGCATCCGCATTCTCATTTACCAGGATTCCACAATGGGATGGTATCCATTGGAATACAATTCTTTTTTGAGTGTTATTAATTGAGAGAGCATTTCAGTTATTTCTGCTGTTTGAAATGAAGGTGTGTGCCTAGAGACTATTGATAGAATAGCTGCTTTGGAGTCTGACAATATAACTGCATTTTTAAATTTATTGATGTGGCATAGAAGATTCCTGAGAC
This sequence comes from Periplaneta americana, assembly GCF_040183065.1. Classification (NCBI taxonomy): domain Eukaryota; kingdom Metazoa; phylum Arthropoda; class Insecta; order Blattodea; family Blattidae; genus Periplaneta; species Periplaneta americana. The sequence continues at coordinate 161,379,525 of NC_091131.1, read as the reverse complement.
TTCCACTTATTGCAATGATTTCTCTATCAAAACTTGTTGTTCCATATCCAAGAGATCTATAAAGTGAGAAGAGACAGCACATAACACCTGCACCTGCACCTTGTTCTCTGGAGATCAAGGATCTGTCGGTGTATAAATGAAGCCAGTTTTGTGGAGGGTACCGTACCTAATATTAATTGTCTCTAAAGACAATTGTTTCATTATTTCAGTGTTTACTTTTGATTTCTGTATTCCTTCTGTTAAATTTAGATTATACTCTATATTGAATAGAATTAAAGGGTTTGGTTTAATTTGTAAGTTTTCTTTTAAATTCGGGATGTTGATTTTCTGTGTTAATTCTTGAACCATGGATATGAAACTTTTTTGAGTTTTTAATCTATAGAGAGGACTGTATGAATGCCAATTATTTCCTGGTAATCTGATCAGGGGCGGTTATTCAGGTGAAGTAGGTGAAATGCCACTTCAACTATTTATGTGTAAAAATTTTATCTCGTATTAATAATTAATTCTAGTTATTACTGGTACCCAGTAGCGGCTGGTGGTCAAAATAATGAGTGTGCTACAATCTCTATATCGGCCTACTGTATACATGTACATGTATTTATCTTAATTTGAGACTCGCTTAGTGGCGAATTGTCCTAGTGTTAAACGTTAAACCCTCCATCTTGGACATTATACTCTTTTCTATTGACAGTATTGTAAGAACAGTGAGGCGGTCCTGGGACATAGTGTTCCTTAAAAATAATCTTCCTGGCTCAGCAGTGTTCATTGGTGTTGTACCAAAAATATTTAACAACTTCGTTACTTTACAGAATGGATCCTGTGAATTGTTGGAGGCTATGTATTGTAACAATTGAACAGCTCCATCTATATTTCGGAAGCCGAGTCTTCCATATATGTAGAACCCCAAGTTGTGTCTTTAACATTCTTTTGTTCAGTACAGTATAGCTGTTGACAACAACTTCAAGTTTGCGTTCAGGAAAATTATGCAAAAAATTGTCAAAAAATTTGCTGTTTAACAATTTTGTTGCGTCTAGGTAGCTTAAAGACTGGAAACGATGAGTAGTTTCCTGAATTATACGGTCACATACTTCCTTGGCTTCAATTTTCGGATTCCATTTTCCATCGCTTGCTGACTGATTCAGGAGGAACCTCAAAAAACTGGTAGATGGCAGCAGCAGTCGGACACTTGAATTACCAAACATATTGTACATAGTTCCGAGTTCTTCCACAAACAAGCATTCTTTCATTACGCTTTACTTTTGCAATCTCCAAGCTGTGTTGTGCTGAAGCTGACTACAGCACTTCCCCGCGTAAAAATAGCCAATCAGAGTAGTGATTTCAGCTTCGCACATGCGCAATAATTATCTACATTCTCATGTAAGTTCTGAGTAGCACAACGAACCCCCTGAGGCACCAAAGAACGAAGAGCGAAGACTAAACACTTTATAACGCGTCATGACCATAACCACGGGAAATTGTCAAATGACAGATTAAATACTATGGCATTGCAAATACATTATTTAAGCAAAAATTATCATTGTGCTGTAGCACTGTAGCACATAAGGACGGGCCGCCCCTGCTGGTACTGTATTTCTAAATAAAAAAAGTTTTCTTTTCAGTCGTTATGAACAGTGTTTAGTTGTGTAAATAGTGCCTGGAACCGTCCGCTGAATAGAATAATGTCAACTGTTACGAACGCCGAGCGGTGTCTATTAGAACTTACAATACTGTAGAGGTGAAATTATTTGGGTTCCCATTCTCATACAGCACTTGGTTTCCATGGTAACGTGACGTCACGCACTAAAAAAAGTTTGTATGAGTGAAGTGCGTTTCTGAGTCTTTCAGTTACGGAGAACTGTTAGACTTGTAGGTGGAGTAATCAGTTTGCAGCTCTAACGGTACTAATAATAGAGAAGGGTTGAAGATGGTCTCCAAGGCTGGGACTATAGTTTAAGGGCTGTGAAATTTTACACTATGTACTACCTGACTCGAGAATAGTATTCTCATTCCCTGTGTCCAAGCAGCCACCCCTGCAGTGGTAAATTAGCTGGCTCTGTGTTATTTTATCAGAAATACACCCCACATACATTCACAAAGTTTAAATGTTGTTTTCCGTGGTGTGTGTTATTTCTTCTCATGAGCTCGTCAGTTTTGATCCAGCTCTTGTATTTGAAAGTTTAACGCACGTGTAAATGTACTTGTCATGTAGTTTAGTACTGTGTACGTATATATTAACTTATTACTTAATATATTTAGAGTATATTAGTGATAAGTGTATATAGTGTATTAATCCTACATCTAAGTGTATATTATATGTTTAATCACTATAGTGCTATTATACAAATATGAGTACTTAGGTACCAGTACATAGAAAATGTTGATAAATGAGTGCGAAATATGTATCCCGAAAATGACACAGTTTGTAATTTATTAGAAATGCCATTTTGTAGACTTAAATATGAGAATAAGAAAGATGTTTCAAATTCTGGACGACTTACAGTTCCATTTGTTCTTTGTTTTAAGAAGTGCTAAGAAAATAGAGAAGTAGTATAAAATAACTTAAAAAAATTCTTCCGATGAAAGAAGCTTTTCTCCTTGAAAAATCGAAAATTTTACTCGGAATGCTACATCATAGGAGAGACTTTCATCATTAGCCCCATAGATTTGCATAGCTGTCCACCCTCAGTTAAACTCAGACATTTTATGAAGACATCATCGACAGGTTTGCTGCTTAAAATATACGAAAATTGACTTGGTATGCAAGAAATTGGGCGAGTCCTCAAATAAATTAGTTTTTCTGTTTGCATGTGTAAAATTATACGTAGTTTACGAATAGTAGGCCTACTCATTATATTGGTAAAACTGTTCATGCATTTGTTTATGTGAACAGCACTACACCTATTTTTTTACGGCGAGCCACTACTGAATCTTATAAGCTTTTCATATTGGATCAGTGCTTTTCCTTCTATTGTCATTTTGACGCTGTTAATATGTTGTTGTTGTCGTTATCCAATGCTGAACTTTGGCAACGAAGCCATTAGTGCTCTTGCTCTCCAATATTTCTCCGTGGTGGATCCAACAGGTAGAACTTCACAGGTTTGTAGAAGTTCTGCAGTCATTTCTTCTTCTTTGTGGCATAGAGGACAACTAGGATTCGTGTAAATTCCTATTTTATGCAAATGTTTGGCCAAATAATTATGTTCCGTAAGCAGTCTGAATTTTGCTGCTGCAGTTTTACATGGGATTTCTGGAATAATTTCTGTTTTTCTTTTCTATTAAAATGTTCCATTTTTTATCTTCGGCTTTGTTACATAGTGCTTGGCTTTGCTTGATTTTATATTTGTTTTTAATTAGTATTTTCATGGATTTGAAAAGGTAGGCTTTTATTTCTATTCTGAATTAAATTGGAGCCTTTTTTGGCAAGAAAATCAGCGGTTTCATTTCCAGCAATTCCTCAATATGCAGGTATCCATTGCAATTGAATTCTTTTCTGTAGTTTTTGAAGTTGTTGAATCATTTTGTGACATTCTTTAATTTTGATTGACGTCATTTTATATGAATTTATTGCGTATAATGCAGAGAGTATGACAGCATTTTGAAATTTATCTATTCTGTATAGTAGGTGTTGGAGTGAAATATGAATAGCTGTTATTTCTGCATCAAAATTTGTTGTATGGTATCCTGCTGGTTGATAAAATGAGAATAACGCACACGTAATTCCTGATCCTGAGTTGTTATCAATAGTAGACTCATCTGTGTAGATATGTAACCATTCTTCTGGTGGGTATCTACTGTTCACAGCTTCTAATGCCAGCGCTTTTAGTACAGGTTTGGAAGTTTCAGATTTTGTAACTGTTTCTTCTAAATCTAGCTAAATATTGGTTCGAAGGTTAGGAGGTTTTCTCTGGATAAAATGTTTTCTGTAGATTTTGGGAGATTCAATTCTGTTTTTATTTCCGTGACTTTGGACAGGAAACTTGTGTTTTCAACTTGATTGGTTGTAACAGTCTTTTTTCCCATTTTGTTGTTGTTAACTGTAGTATTTTTTCATGGTGTGTTAGTGCCTGCTCCTCTAGAGTTAGACATACTGGAGGGTTCTGGGTTAAGCCTTGCATTGCCATGATTGGAGTTGGTTTTGCTGCACCAGTTATTAGTCGCAGGGCCTGATTTTGGCATACTTCTAGTCGATTCAGGATAAAATTATTTGCTGTAATTATTACCTCTGCACTGTAGAGAAGTATTGGCTTGATGAATGTTTTGTACGTGATGTTCAAAGTCTGCCGATTACTACCCCACTTTGCTCCAGCTAATCTCTTTAAAATTGAAGGTCTTTTCGTTGATTTGTTTACTATGCTTCAATATGATTTCTCCAAGATAATTATGAATCCAAAATTGTCCCTAGATATTTGGTTTCATATGTTTGGCTCAGGTTTGTTTTCTTGAACTGCAGATTTAGTTTAGGGATTTTTTTTCTTCAAGCTAAATATTTGAAATGTTGTTTTATCAGTATTTATGGCCATCCAATTGTTGTCAGTCCACTTTTCTAATAGGATCAGAGCCTTTTTAAATGAAGCTTTGGATTTGACTATTTGTGGGGAAAATGTCCACATGACCATGTCGTCTGCAAAAAGAGCTGTCTTTATTTCTGCGCTTGATACAGCCGAGGGAAGATCGTTGATATAAATGTTAAACAAGGTTGTACTCAGTACTGCACCTTGTGGGAGGCCCATTTTTATTTGTCGGAATTTGGAAGTACTGTCATTGTATTTTGTAGCACATAAACGCTGGGAAAGGAAGTGAGTGATCCAGTTTAGCATGTTGTTTTGAATACCTAGATTTGTGAGTTTTTCGAGTGGATTATACCTCCATACTGAATCTAATGCTTTTTCAAAATCAATGAAAACTGATAGCGTATCTTGATTTTTGTTGAAAGATTCTTTGACATCTTGGGATAGCTGAATTGTATTTTATTTTGTAGATAGGTGTTGTCTGAATCCTGTTTGTGCCGGTGTTAGTATGTTATTACTTTCTAAGAACCAATTTAACCTTGCTGAAATCATACGTTCTGTTGTTTTTGCAATGACACTTGTTAAAGAAATTGGTCTGCAATGATTTATGTCATCAGCTGTCTTGTCTTTTTTTATTTTTTTTTAGAATAGGGATAATTATTGCGTTTTTCCACTCTGTAGGTACAGTAGAGGTCCATGATAGGTTAAATAATTTCAGTAGTGCGTTTCTTCCCTTTTGTCGGAGATGTTTCAGAAATTCAACATGTATTTTATCTGATCCAGGAGATATGTTATCTTTTAACTAATGGATTGCAGAATTTAGTTTCCTTATGATGAATTCTCTGCTGAATATATCATTTGTTTGTTCTTGACACTTCTTAAATTTTTTGAGATCTTTTTTAATCTGCCTTTGCTTCCTTTTAGCTTCAGGAGAAAGTTTATGTTGAGAGCTATAACGCTTATTAAAGGCCTCGGCAATAGAGCTGCTGGAAGTAAGCGTTTTCCCATTAAATTTGAGTGGTTCTTTCCTTGTTTCTCTCTGATATGTGATTTAACTTACTTATCTGTATTAGTGAGGGATCTCATAGAATCTATTGGAGTTGTTTTGATTCCACCAGTAATGAGCCTGAGAGCATAGGCGGAGAGAGAACAGTTTCCTTGGGGGGGGGGGGGCAAAGCAAACCCATAGAATCCCAATATAACAAGGTTATGGGGGACATTATTTACCTCCTTCCACCTTTATAGTTTGACCGTGGTACAGAGTATCGGAAAATGATCATTAATCAAGGTATTTTCGGGGGACATATTTCTTACAGTGTTACATCCATATCCGCGATGTTTTGGACCGAGTTGTATAGCGCTTGAACTGTAGGTCTACTACAAATTATAGTAGGGCATAACTTAAAACAATCTCCCTATTTTTCTCTCTCATACTCAAATATCAGAAACTTTATCTGAAGCTTACCTTCCTGAAGATATCATATGAAATGTAAATTCTAATTATTTTACTTAATCTCTCGTCTTTAAATTTACACATTGTACTGGGATCACTTTTATTTTTTCTGCATTGTTCTGCAGTATGTTATTCATATTTCTCCAAGTGGCGATCTGAACACCTGCAGACTTGTAACACATGGGTACAGGCTGTTACAAAAGAAACATTACAATGCTTCCATTCCTCAAATGAGGTATAAAAATTTTCATACATTTAGAAATTTAAAATAAATGATCTGAAGACATTAATTCGTCAATTTGAGCACAGAAATCTAATCATAAACAGAAGCAAGAAAAATCTTTTGAATTAAATATTTTCTAATGTTAACAGAAAAAAAAAGAGTTGAGACAAGTTTTGGGGGGCAGTGTCCCCCCATACCCCCCCCCCCCCATAACTCCGCCTATGCCTGAGAGCTTGGCTTTGAACACATTCTATTTCTTTTTTTTTAAGTGTGCACATTTAACCTTCATAGTCAGGAAAGAAACATAGCTACATTAAAATTGGACATATGGACGTTAAATTAATTTAAAAAATAAAACATAAAAATAAATATGATCATATATTCATGTATAATATTAAAATCCAATATTCTGCTGTCAAATGTTCTTTCTTATTTTCTGTTATATTCAACATATATATTTTCACGAGGCCCTGGAAAATACAACACGAAATTAAATAACATTGTTTATACATCGTGAAGGTTAAAATCTTGACAATTCATGCAATAAGTATCTTTATGCAATCCAGGACCGTATTTTGGCAAGTTTCTCGATACAGTTGTAGTCAGCAGGCTGTAGTATTTTATCCAACTGAATTTTTTAATTCTTTGAAGGATTGCCATCAAAATATTTTAAAACTTAATTTTGAATGATCAATAGTAGTATTGCAAAATATTCACCTATATACTTATACAATGGAACAAGAATTTTTGTGAAAAAACTAATGCAATACGTAATATAAGTGAGAATATTAACTATAAACGATAGAAGAAAATTTTTTAACCTATGTATGTTTGTGATATCCACTAACATGCCTTTCGATTTTAAGCAAGTTCAATGTCAGTGCGACTGGAATTTGTAATGTGTAATGACCATATTAAAATAAAGCTCAAGGACAGTCGCTCAAGTTGCAGACATTCACTTAGAAACTCAATATCAGTATCTTTCATATTGTCAATTATTGCTTTCGAGTGAGCACATCTAAACTTCCCCTAAAATAGGGGTTGACCTGAAAGAAAGTATAGGCACCGTGCATGGGTCTCAAAATCGTACTGGTGGCGCTGCGCAGTGTCTCAATTCCTAATTAACTACAGGCTCGCAGTCATTCACTAGTCATGTGTGATATAGAAATTACATGCGGCTTTCTGCCGATAAAAAGTTTTAATATTAGTAAGAATGGGTTCATTGATTCATAGTGTTCTCCCAAGGGCAGGTCTTTCACTGCAAACCCAGCAATCTCCAGTCTTTAATTATTTTATAGACTAAGTGGAAAGTTCTGTACTGCTAGAGGAGTGTAAAAATGTAACTACAAAGTTCCTGAAATATCAGTGAAGTTGTTTGGCATTTAAATCAGATTTCAGACCACTGAATGAGGGTGAACAGTCATATTACGAAAACACTGATATACTTATATTTGATGTCATGACGTGCGTAATATTTGTGTGTATAATGTCTCTATAAATTACGTATTTTAATGTGATTTAATTCTAAAAGTAATCTTAATTACACTTCCTGAATAATGGGCGACTACAAATTCTCTAAAACACAACACATAATGAACAATATCATCAACATACTACCTCTGATTGAGGTTCTGGCTGATATGTACATCTGTTATCAGGCTGTACCTCTCACTTGACGATATGTGTTAGAGGAAGAACAATATTGTTTGTATGCGTATGAAGTCTGACTAGTGTAATTTGTAGCTAGTCGGCGATATATGCAATGAAAGGAAAAAGGAACTGGCCACTCTACCCCATGATATTCTGGCGTAGTTGCCTCATAAGTGGTGCCTTGTTGGTATCACTTGTGAGGTTCAGACTTCTCTTTGGACAGTTGAATAAACAACAAGATCAACATGCGGAAGCAGTTCAATTGATAGTTTGTGTAAAATGTTATACTGTATATTTTAATTCGCTGAATGCGCTTTTCAACATGAATTCGAACACTGGCAACGCTGTAAGGAGTTTCGACTTCTTCAGCTGTTAATTTACCATCGTGCAGATACGGTATAGTAACAACAATGTTCCCTTTATCGGAGAGGTTTGTTATTATTCCAGGAAAACCTGACTTCATCACCACCTTCTAATAAAGTCAATAATCCGCAATCAGTTGTTATGAATGTGTCACTCGATCTGCCTCGGTAGCATTTAGATTTGAAGGCCACCATCTGATCCACATTGGGTGGCTGTTCCACTTCTGAACAATTAATTGTCACTCTACATTTTTCAATATTGCAGGCATTGTTTCCTGAATACTTTCTCTGCTAGGCCAAAACCCAAAATTACAGTAACCATTGTGGATGTCAACAACATTAAAGTGGCGGTAAAAATACATTATAATTATAATTGTATGATTAACTCCGAACATCATCCTCATAGCAGAATACGACAATCCAGTTTTCGTTTTAATTGGAAAATATGAGTAGATGATCTTCTTTACTAACCTTACTCTTGGACAGAATTTTTCGAAAGCTTTCGATGTGAAATTCACTAATAAAAATGGCAAAAATAATATGTATGGTCTACATCTTGGGGCGTTTCGACTATCTATGGTAGCTATTTTTGGGTTAAATGATAGAATTGAAATTATTTCTTACGATTCTACGGGTATGATTGTGTTTCAATTGGCAACAATTTTAACAATATATTCGAAACCACAAATGTCACTCCCACTAAGTCTGGTAGTTCTGTCTCATATTTTATTGTAGAATAATTTCGGAAACCTTGGATTTCATTAAACATATCATCTGTTCCTGAACGCTTGTCATAACACTTCTTATGTGACTTCAGTTCGGCATGTAATGGAATAGACACTTGAGTAGACAATTCACACAATTCAATTGTGAAAGAAAAAACAAAATCACTAAGAATGGTTTCATTTACTTCTGCCTGTATTGCTACTTCATTTTTCGAAATAACACTTGTTGAGCATTCGCCTTCCATAAAACTTAAATTTTCATCTTTTCTTCTTCTTTATGCGTCTTTTTCATACCTTTCCGGAGCTAGTTGAGATGAGGCAGTCTCTTTCTTGTAATCTTATATAAAAATACTGGGAACGGTATGCTAGTTTTGGGGGTGTTCTGATCTCGTTCCCAATAAAATGAATACCGCAAATTCTTGCTGCGGGTGTTGGTTTCCAAGGTGAACCATCAGACTTGAAATCAAGAATTAAATATCGATATGAATACATTTAAAAATAAGTATATTATTATTTATTGTTGCTAATATTATACATAATATATATGTAAAGAACTCAGTAATTATTTACTTTTTGAAATTTAAATGATAAATTCCTATTGTTGTTAACTTAATGGTTGTTTATAAACATAATACTGTATACATTATATTTTTTATATCAGGCCTAGTATATAATAATACTATGATTGCAAGCAGTGTAGCCTTATTTACTTTCGTCTGCGTACTGCATGAATCCACAATTAGCGTCGTTGCGCTTGAGTTTTCTGTTTTGGGAATGAATAAAAACAATATCGGTTGGCGTGTTCCTATAAGCATTACTACACTCAAGAACACAGCAATTTGCATTACCTTTCCGCTTTTTAGGATCATCCATATTTCTAATCATTTAACCTGAGATGTTAAGTATATTCATACACTTCAAGCACAACTCTATCACTGCTGTCCCGCAGTTAGTAACAACAGTCGCCACCAGAGGAGCTTGAACGGTGCCTATAGCCTACCAAATAGACAAGTATTAGTGAATGCGTACAATTTTGTGAAATTGTTTTCGTGAGAAATACAATTATTATTATTATTATTATTATTATTATTATTATTATTATTATTATTATTATTATTATTATTATTATTATTATTATTATTATTATTATTATTATGTTATTAATTTACTTTATATATGTGATTTCTCAGAAGATAGATTCAATATTTTAGAGCTATCAAAGAAACAGTCATGGCCAAAGAAGGTTCAAGATTGAACTCTTTACAGAAATTAATAAACTCTTTTATAATCGTGCCTCTAGCACCCACTAATAACCCAATAATTTCAATTGTTTGCAACTTATGCATATCGATGGCCCAGAACCAGACTGTTCCAAGTCTATTTTACTATTTTTTTTCAGGAGAGCTATTTTGAGCTCCTGACATTCAAAGCTTCATGAAACAATTTGGAATAGCTTCATAGCAACCTTATGGAGAGGAGTATTTACAATTTTGTTCGATTCATACATGCATACAAGAATTGGAACACAATGAAACACAGATTTCTTTCTTATAAAAAGTTGGACTTAGAACAGTCTGGTTCTCAGCCATTGATATGTTAATAATAAGGAACAGCTGGACCATAAATTCGATTCTTCTCATGGTTGGCATCTTCCGGTTGAGTTGTATTCAATTTAAAGCGGATAGTAGGATCTATTATATAGCCTATTGTGTTGTTAAAGGCTAATATATCAACCCGCCGACAGCTTCCTGTTTCCGATAGACCATGGATTTCTTCATAGGTGGTATATCCCTTGTCACGAAGAGCTTGAGCGATTGCAGACCTGATTTTGTGATGCCTGACATTGTGTAATGCATTTTACCATTTTGTCAGAGTCTTCTAGAAATTTTTGGGGAATCTGACGAAGGGGAATAGTTTGAAAATGATAGATGAGTGTAGGGCAAATCGAAACATTTAAGATAGATAATTTCTGATCGGCTTGGAGACGGGGTGAAGATGCAGTAATTCCAAATTTTTACATAATGTTTGCATAGTCGTTGGAGGATTAAATGCAATCTCATTTTCATAATTTACACATATCGGATTGTCTCACCGGTGGATACCATTTTTACATCACCCTCGTCTGTGTATGTTATAAATATCTGTGTAATTATATTGCCAATATTGCCAATGTTAAGCGTTGTGGAAAGAACAATATCTTAATTTCTAAAATATATGTCACTCATAACATGTATGTTAAACAATGACTTCTCGCGAAATTATACTGTACGTTTTTCTTTCTGTTTATAAAATAAAAAATAATATAATTAATATGATCTGAATTTGAGAGATAATCGAAATTTCTCAAGTCATATTTTAAAAACTGGGTATGATATAAGTGAGCATACAGCGGGTAAGAGGTAAAAAAACTTTTAATATAAATTAAATTACATATGTATATGTATATGTACAACAGATTAGATAAATTATCGCTCACAATAACACCCCAATGGGTTCTGACTGGGAACAAGGTAATTCCTTATTTAGCATCAGCTGTCTCTGAATTTCAAGTGAAAGCACACATAGACACACCTTGAGATCAATGTACAGATCTTATAATTATTTTATTTCTGCCTCTGTGCAACATCACATTTGCGATGGAGAGGAAAGGAGACGGCAGAAAAGTTGCAATGCTTTTTGATATGCTGACGCCCACGAATAAGATAAACCACTTGAATTAGTGGGTGTATAGATACCGGGTATATGTTTGTTTTGCTGAACTTGAAGACAATGCTAATTCATTTAAATCTTGTGTTGCTGTAGCCTGTAAATATTTTTGTTTGGTTTTACTTTGTTTATAGTTTGGTTTTTTTCTGTTATTTTATTTATATTTCTGGTGGTGTGGAAGAGAAGGCCTGATGCCCTTAACTACATCAGAATAAATAAATAAGCAAAAATAAATAAACAAATAAAAATTAATTAAAAGAGACAGTTGAACGCAAGGCACATGATGAAATGTTTTCTTTTCGATGCCTGATCTACACCTGTTTTATATTGAGTGACCCTGGCAGGCATTTGGCTAAGAAGTAAGTGACGCTATGTAAAGATTATCTTTATGGACGAGAAAACTTAGTAAAGGCAATTCGTTTTGGTTGTCTATAGTTGAGTTTCCGAGATTTCTGTAAAATCTAACAACCATTTTGATTAAAAATAGAAGCAAAAAGAAAAACCCGGACAACACTTGGTGCTTTTAATTAGTAAGACATAAAAATCGCATTACTTTGTTTTGTTATAAAATAAAATGAATTACTGTACTAAAGGACAACGTTTTATAGCTAGAAGAAAAAGTAATGGCATTTCAGCAACATTCTCTAGGATTCCAGAATGGACACTATTTTCATTGATATTAATGCATTTTCCAAATGTAAGCTTCGAAAATAATTGAAATGAAATGTTAATTATGACCATTACTTTTAAAAGTAATTACTAGACGAAACAGACATTCATTCCAATTGTTACATGTCGAATAACCTACTTCTATTGTATTATCAGCGAAAAGGGATTATAAAGAATGGACACTGAGCGAATTTTCCTGTGTTTTGTTTCTCTGTACACCAGCGTTTAGTTCTACTTTCAAGTGCTAGAGGTTAGTGTAATCGAGCATAGACTAAGATAATAATTGAGAATAGAGTTGAGACACAGGATTCAAACATCACCTAACTTGTTGCATAATCCAGTAATGCTTTGCTTCAAATAAATTCAAGTTAACAGCTTTTCCTTATTTCTCAGTGACGAACTAGTTGTAATAATAATTTTTTATATTTCAGATATAATAAATTATATTATAAAATAATATAATACATTATAAAATTAGTATCAAATTCGTTTAATATTTGTATATAATATAATATAGGTATATGGTTTTACTTCTCATAAGAGTTTTGTTTTTCCAGTTTTTTCCCTTGGACATGTCGTGGGAGCCTGCCCTTATGGCGAAACATTGCGTATACATAGGCACCATGCAATTAGAACTAAATTGGCCGATGCCCTTAGAAAACTAAAATACACCGTCTATGAAGAAGTCCACGGAACTGCCGACAATGGCAATAACAGACGAATTGACATAATCGCCATTAGCGAATCCCTGTCTCAGGGTATGATAATCGACCCCACCATCAGGTTTGAAACGTACAAAGGACAGCCCGAAGACGTACATGAGGAGAAACGAGCAATCTACATTCCAACCATCCCGCATTATAAAGATAAGTACCAACTTCATGATATCAGTGTTACGGAATTGATGTTTGGAGCAAGAGGAACGATACCCAACTTCTCTTCTCAATTCTGTAACACCCTAGGACTGCACAAATCTTTTGTGAATGAACTGGCCCTCCTCATAATTAGAGTGTCAGTCAAACTTTTACGGAACCACGTATATGGACTCTAATTCAGTGTATGCAAAAAAATTGACGCACCATTATCATTTTTCTTTTTCCTTCTTAGGTTTCATTGATTCTTTACTTGAATTTTTTTTCTTCTGTAAACTGCCATTGTTTGTTTGTGTATTTGTTTGCCTTTTTTCTTACTCTTTTAGCTCTCATCTTCTATTTGTTCTTGTATTGTTTTGCAATTTATTTTATTTGAGTACATAATGGACCTAGATGTATTAATTATATGTGTTATATTTCCGCTGTGTTGACTGCTAGCTGGTGTGATGTCAGCGCCAACTCTAGGGAGAAAGCAGAATCTCACGCTCTAGCTGGCTTGAAGGTCATTGAAATCATTCCGGCTACATCAAAGGTACCGACGCGAAGTGTCCATTCTTTATAATCCCTATTGTATTCTTCACCTGACATAATTAGGAACATTAAATCCAGACGTTTGAGATGGGCAGGGCATGTAGCATGTATGGGCGAATCCAGAAATGCATATACAGTGTTAGTTGGGAGACCGGAGGGCAAAAGACCTTTAGGGAGGCCGAGACATAGATGGGAGGATAATATTAAAATGTATTTGAGGGAGGTGGGGTATGATAGAGACTGGATTAATCTTGGACAGGATAGGGACCGCTGGCGGGCTTATGTGAGGGCGGCAATGAACCTTCAGGTTCCTTAAAAGCCATTTGTAAGTAAGTAAGTAAATATTGTTTTGTATGCTTTGTCTAATGGCAGCCTCTAATTTGAGGAAGCTCTGATAAATAAATAAAAACAGTGCTATCAAATCATTACATATTTTAATTGTTGTTGGGGTCAACATCTCAACTCTCATTATAAAGGAACTCTAGAGTCTAGACATTACAGTTAATGATAGATTTATTATTTTATGGATGCAATTTATTTTATTTGAGTACATAATGTACCTAGATGTATTAATTGTATGTGTTATATTTCCGCTGTGTCGACTGCTAGCTGGTGTGATGTCAGCGCCAACTCTAGGGAGAAAGCAGAATCTCACGCTCTAGCTGGCTTGAAGGTCATTGAAATCAGTCCGGCTACATCAAAGATACCGACGCGAAGTGTCCATTCTTTATAATCCCTATTCGCTGGTATTATTATTTGAAAAAGTCTCGACTTCTACAGAGGTTTCTAGTCTATATTTTCCATCAGTACGTCAGTTACCACATGACTGAAATAATGTAGTATGATATAAAAAAACCTGAAATTTCAACTGTCTACTTTCATTAGTTCTAGAGAAAATGGGGACACATAAAAAGAAACATAATTTTTAAAAAATCAAATACACAGATGAACACATAGTAAGAACTATGATTTCTTAACTGCATAGTTGCAACATTAAGATTCATCTTCTATTACAAAAACGCAGCCAACATAGTATAGAATGAAGTTTCAGCTACAAAATTAATAAAAGAAGGGGAAGAAGATCTCTAAGCTAGTTCCATTTCTTCATTCTCTTTGTAATTGGCATTCATTGCTCAATGCGTAACAATACAGTCTTCAACAATGCATATGATAAATTGGACCGCCATTATGAGTTTTCATTTCAATTAAAGCAAGCAAATATGGCGTTTTATGGAGAGTATGTGTATTGAGGAGCTCGGTTCGATTCCCATGGGAGAGCCAGGATGAACCTCTTTCCACTGAGGTAAGTTTTCTAAGTTATATTAAGATTCCTGCTTGAAAACTGCTATAGTAAGTAGGGGAAAAAAATATTTACGTTATTTAGCATCAATAGTGATTCTAGGCATAAATGTTTATATTGGGAGTTAATAATTAACCCTCGATTGAACAGGCACATTTAAAAACACTACCAAAATCACCACGCAATTTTAAATTACTGAGAAGAATGATGTTTTATGGTTTTAAAACATTACATTGTTTTATAGCCATCCTTCCTTTTCAATAAATACGAACAAAATAAATCGTATAATGTAGCGCTTGTGAAAGTGTGGACTTCGGTGAATCGTAAATTAGCCTATATATAAATAGTATTTCAAATTTGAAGAATAGACCTACTGCAAAATGTGTACGAAGTCACGAAAATACGAATCAATAAAAACATGAAACTTCATCATTAATAATAGTTATAATGTAGGCCTAATCGTAAAATTACAAAATAAATATTAACAATTATTATATCCGATTATTATTATAAATAAATAAATAAATAAATAAATTTAGCCTGCTAGATCCCATAAGGGCAAAGACCTCCTGATTGACAGGGCTTGGCTCAGTAGACTTCACTCGTTAGGTGAGCCGATCCTAAGCAGTGTTCTATGTACACAAACACTATATGCACTTGTAAGATTCGCACCACACTACACACTGAGGACGGTAGCTTCTAGATTTCTCCATAGCTGTCTGTCTCTTGTACTGCTCGTCCATTGTGATCCTGCCTTCTTCTTGAAGAAATCGGCCCATCTAGTCGTCTGGCATCCCACTCTTCTTCTGCCGACCCTGGGATCCCACAATGTCAATCTGTGCGTCCATCTTCTGTGGTCCATCCTTACCACGTGCCCTCCCCATTTCTGCGGTGTTTAGGACGTCTTTCATGCCGGTACGGTTGCGTAGCTCCTCGTTCCTGACTTTGTTCCTCAGAGAAAGTTGCAGGATTTTTCTTTCCGTACTGCGTTGGCAGGTTTGAAGCATATGCCTCTGTTTTGATATATATTATTTTAATGTACCGAAGTACATATGATATTTCCATGCAGATATTCTGCATCATCATACGATGAAAGAGTAATGGAACGGAGAAAAATTCTCTCCGGCGCCGGGATTTGAACCCGGGTTTTCAGCTCTACGTGCTGAGCTCTTTATCCACTAAGCCACATCCGGCCAACTAGTCACTCATAACGAGTGCACCTCAGCACATGTGTGGACTTCGGTCCTACGTTCATAGACATCCATGACGTAGTGCAGAGGGCGGCCACTAGAGGGAACCCAAGAGTTGGAGCTTAATCTGAGACGATTCTATCCAGCGCCAGGGTTGTATCCGGTGTGGCTTAGTGGATAAAGCATCAGCACGTAGAGCTGAAAACACGGGTTCAAATCCCGGTGCCGGAGAGAATTTTTCTCCGTTCCATTACTCTTTCATCCTCTGTTTTGATGTTAGGGACCAGGTTTGGCATCCATACAGTAGTACAGGTAATACACATTTTTCCAGGGTCTCAACCTTTAAGCTTCGCTTCTGGAATTTGTAAGTATGAACTTTAGAGACCAGAACTTCTTCCATGTCATGCTGATTAACATTAATACTATTAAAAATCTAAAAAAATAATATTAATCAGTTTCATATCTGGATTCTCTGCATATTTATCCATGAAAACAAATTACCGAAATAGGCTAAATGCAAAAGCAAAAATAAGGCTACAGCTTGCTGCCATAAAACCAGATCATTCTAAAAAAATTGGTACCGGTATCCTTTAAAAAGTAACATATTAATCACATCGAACAGAATAATTAAATATTGGATTTTATATAATTACGTGTGTTATTTATTAAATACTATTAAACTATATTAACATTTATTTTGTTTTGGTTTTTCTTTTAACGATCTTATAAAAGTTCAAGGTAGGTATACTAATTATAGCAAATGTGCACTTTAAAATAAATTGAAAAATGCAAATTTCTGACAATGTACGGTATGTGAGTCATTAACATAGATTCAATTCAACATTTACACCCACTTCAATTAATAATAATATAATAATAATAATAATAATAATAATAAGCTTGATAAGGATTGTTATTATTATTATTATTATTGTTATTGTTATTATTATTATTATTATTGTTATTATTATTATTATTATTATAACACTAATGAAACTTCGAAATCCTCTAATAACACACATGGAACTGTTAACTCATTTGCGTTGCGTGAATTCATGATCAAATGAAAGTGAGGAATATATTAATATTACAAAGGATAGCACTTTTTGACATATTTTAGGAGAGCAAACAAACTTATTTTCATGAATAGGCTACATACGAGTGTACCAGTCCAGTACTATAAAAAACATCTTGATGTTAGAGATACAGGGGAAGGTTTGACTAAGTTCCTTTCTTTATAAATGAATACTTCATGGAAATATTAATAATTTCATTACAAAAATGCAAATTTTGATTTAGTTCCTTTCTAAAACTTGCGATTCAAATATACAGACTGGCACATTATAATTACAGAGTGAGGGACATATATTTTACCAAATAATCACATATTTGAGAAAAACCGCAGTAATGTAGCCTATTCTTAAAATCATATTTGTTCCTCATAAAATACTACTTTTTATTAAATTTGAATATTATTATTATTATTATTATTATTATTATTATTATTATTATTATTATTATTATTATTATTATTACTATTATAACAACAATATTAATAATATATAATTACAAATGGCTTTTAGAGAACCCAGAAGTTCATTGCCGCCCTCACGTAAACTTGCCATCTCACAGTTTTCAATTTTCTTAATTTAGCTGCACATAATTGATAACTTCTCTTCTATTTCACAGATTTTCATGAAATTTTATGTAGAACTTTAAGGTAGCATATTTGATTTCAGTATGAACTCCGATTACGATTGTTTAGGGAGAACAACCTCTTTATAGGGGTGAATTTAGGCAAAATTATTAACTTTTTTTCCTATCTAACATATTTTCATGACACTTTATGCAGACCTTAAATGAAGCTATGTGATCTGAGTACAAAATCTGATGATGTTTGTGTAAGGGAAACTACCCCTTCAAAGGAGATTAATTTTGGCAAAATTATTAACTTCCTTCCTATCTAACATATGTTCATGAAACTTGATGTAGAACTTTAAGGTAGCTATGTGATCTGAGTACAAACTCTGATAATGTTTGTGTAAGGGAAACTACCCCTTTATAGGGGGTTAATTTAGCCAAAATTAGTAATTTCCTTCCTATCAAACATATTTGCATGAAACTTTATGCAGAACTTAAATGTAGCTATATGATCTGAGTACAAACTCTGGTACTGTTCGTGTAAGGGAAACTACCCCTTTATAGGGGGTTAATTAAGACACAATTAATAACTTCCTATCTAACATATTTTCATGTAACTTTAAGTATACCTTAAAGGTAGCTATGTGATCTGAGTACAAACTCTGCTAATGTTTGTGAAAAGGAAACTACCCCTTTATAGGGTGTGAATTTATTAAAAATTAGTAACTTCCTACCTATCTAACATATTTTCATGAAACTTGATGCAGAATTTAAAGGTAACTATGTAATCTGAGTACAAACTCTGATAATGTGTGAAAGGGAAACTACCCCTTTATAGGGGGTTAATTCTAGGCAAAACTAATAACTTCCTTTCTATGTAACATATTTTCATGAAACTTGATGTAGAAATTTAAGGTAACTATGTGATGTGAATACAAACTCTGATAATGTCGTAAAAAAGGAAACTACCCCTTTATAGGGTGTGAATTTATTCAAAATTAGTAACTTCCTTCCTATCTAATATATTTTCATGAAACTTTAAGCAGGCCTTAAAGGTAGCTATGTGATCCGAGTACTAATTCTGATGTTTGTGTAAGGGAAACTACCCCTTTATAGGGATGAATTTAGACAAAATTAATAACTTGCTTCCTATTTAACATAATTTTATGAAACTTGATGCAGAACTGAAAGGTAGCTATGTGATCTGAGTACAAATTCTGATAATGTTTGTGTAAGAGAAAATACCCCTTTATAGGGAGTGAATTGAAACAAAATTTATAACGTCTTTTTCTTACCTAATGTATTTTCATGAAACTTCATTGCAGAACTTGAAGGTACCATATGTAACTGTTTAATTTTAAATATTTTTTATGTCTAATATTCTTGGCGTCATGTTCGATAAGAATCTTTGTTGGTCTTATCAGCTTTATGATCTTTATAATCCTTTAGACAGTATAAGGGGGGCGAAGGCTAATTGGGATTTCCTGGTCTCTGACTGGGTCAAAAACCCTGATGGATCTGATATTTAACTCTTGCAGTGAATTTCGGTGAAGTCCGGAGGGCCTAATTAGTCAAATCCACTCTCCTCACCTCCACGCTGGGGCCCCCTGGGATCTTTTAAGATGCCAAAGAGAGAGTGGTGTGCGGAGAGCAATGGGAAGCTTCCGCATTTATCCATCCCAGAGAAGAATAAAACAAAATTATGCCATGATGCGTCCATTCTTGGTAAAAAACTCCGGACGTAAACTATCCCCCCAATCGGATGTCCGGGTGGGGGATACTGAGGAAGGACGTATTATGGCGGAAGCCATCACCGAAGAAGAAAGAAGAGCTATAGAAACTCTAGATCTGCCAGGTAAGATGGAAAACTTGAAGGAAGCAAGGAGAAGAAATGAGTGGATGTGATGGGAATATCAGAAGGGAGGTGGAACAATGGTGGAGAGTTGATGAGTGACATGTAGGGTTCGAAGTTGATGAAATATCAAATTTTTTCTGATATCACAGACAAAGCGAGATACGATATAAACTCGTTTAAATTCAACACGAACCAATATAGCCTATGACTACTTTTTTTTATTTTGCATTTACTCGCACTTTTTGTCTTTTATTGTTTACTGATCATTTTTTAGGAAATGTTCTACTTTTTGTTGCATTATTGCCCTTTCCTTGTTTCGAACGGAATTTTTTATGGCGTAAACATAGCCTACATTCCAGAACCTAATGCAGATTGCGTCAAGCACTGACTTCAGTGATTTTGATGAAGATTTTTCACCAGCGTACCTTGGTCACTTCACGTATGTGGCCATGACGTCAGTTGAAGGAGTGAAGAGCTTTCCAATACACAGGAATGTATTTCAAGTCTGAGATCCTAGAAATCATTATGATGTCATATTTTTTACAATTTTAAAGCCATGTTATAAGTCATTTTCCTGTGACTTTTAGGTCATCAACTTCCGAGCCCTAATTGCAAATAATTGTAAAATATACACAATGCTTTAACTTGTAAGTCAAGTAAATAGATATTTATTATTTATACAGACATAGCCTCTGGCTACGTGTGGATGTTAAAATGTTCAATAACACATAGTAATGCGAACAAAATAAAAAATTTGAGCAAAGGAAAGCAAACTTAAAAGTGTGTAATTTAGTTATATGTTGTTCAATGTTATATTGAGTTTTCACTGCTTAACAGGTTCTGTGCCTACCAACAGCCTAATTAACATCAGGAAGGCTGTTGAGACTGCAAACACCGAGTATTGGCACACCTTCATAAATAATGACTACGAAGGCGACGTAGATATTCCTCATTTAGAAGAGTTGCCTTCTGTGCACAGTAAGTCAACTATATCCACCATAAACATTCACTTACAGCTAATAAAAGCACGTTCAGGATAAAATTTTAATATTTTTATTTCAAAATTTGCAAGTTCTTGGTCACACACAAGTAAACGAGGTAATGACGACATTATGTAATTGTAAGGAATAATAAAGACAAGGAGGGGAAGGAACTGGCCAGCCTAACCCATTACCTCCTGGCTTAGTTGCCTCATGAGTGGTACCTTATTGGTGTCACTTGTGAGTTCAGACCTGTTGACTAAACAACAACAGTATTGACAAATTATACAGATTGTTTTAAAAAATGGACTGGAAGTAATCAAAGTGTTAGGGAATGTTAGGTAAGATTGTTAGAGGTTGAATTGTTCCGTAACTTTGTCGGAAAATGTGTTATATGCAATCATACCTGTGCAATCACCAGTATCTTGTCCAGAAAATTGACACATGGTCCCAGCACAGGAATGTTCTAGGAAATAGTTTCAGGAGAGCAGCAAGAAACCTAAGAGACGAAAAGTTGAGACATTATTAGCAGGAACCAATAGACGCAAACTGACTTATGCCGGTCAGATTAGTTTACCATCGGAATAACGTTAAAATTATGTTTTAGAGAACATTTTCTATAACCGCTTTTTTATCTTTTATTTTATTTGAAGAAGACGATCCATCCCCCAAGTAACGGTTCGTTTTTTGTATTTTTTGAGCCAGGTCAAGCCTAGTAATAACTGATAGGATTTGGGCAATAATTATTCCACTTTCTGTTGAATGCACTGAAACATCGATCACATGACTCTGTAAAATAAGCTCCATTTTGGAGTAAAACAAGAAATGAAAGTCACTGCGCCCAGGCTCGAATCTGCTCTTCTCTGCATGACTCACACATGTCTGGACCGGACGGAGGACTTCACTTCTGCGTGGCATGTCAGTTTCCTCACCAAGGTCTGAATATAGTCACTATATAGACGGCCAGTTCAAAAGGGAAACAACACAAAAATTAAAGTTATGAGAAACCAGAATTTTAAAGCTTCATGTTGCTGTGAAAAATCCAGTTAACACATTCTAATGATTTGAAACTTGTAGTATAACTTTATGAAACATCATTAACAGAATTCTGGAGTAGTCCACACCTGTGGAGTAATGGTCAGCGCGTCTGGCCGCGAAACCAGGTGGCCCGGGTTCGAATCCCGGTCGGGGCAATTTACCTGGTTGAGGTTTTTTCCGGGGTTTTCCCTCAACCCAATACGAGCAAATGCTGGGTAACTTTCGGTGCTGGACCCCGGACTCATTTCACTGGCATTATCACCTTCATTTCATTTTGACGCTAAGTAACCTAGATATTGATACAGCGTCGTAAAATAACCTAATAAAATAAATTCTGGAGTAATTTCAACGATTCTTTGGTTTCTCACAGCAACATATTGCTGTAAAATGTAGTTTTCTCAGTCGTTTCCTTCTGAACTGGGTCGTTCATATCAATTACACAACAAATCCATTTTCTTCGTATTTTCTCAAGTGCGTTTCAGAACGGTTTACGACAGCATTCGAAATAGAACGAATTTCAACAACTCCTGCAGCGATAATTTGTGTGTCTATGCTCTATGTCTCTGAGCATGCGCAGTTTCTTGTATCTGGAGCTTAGAATATTCTAAGGCCCATTACTTTTTCTGATAGTGTACATATCTATGGGTCCCTAAAAATGTTTTACTTATTGTTGATAGTTTGATGACGTACATGTTATCATTCTTATCTAATATGCACTCTTTATCTTATTCATTAGCTAGCAATCAGTGTGATAACGACGATTTTCAATCAGCATTATTGTTGTTGTTTAGCCTACTGCCCAAAGACAAGTCTGAAACTCACAAGTGATACAAAGAAGGCACCACTTATGAGGTAACTATGCCAGGAGATAATGGGTTAGGATGGCCAGTTCCTTTCCCCCTCCAGTCCATACAATGCCGACTAACTACATATTACACTAGTCAGACTTCAGATAAATACAAACAATAATTGTTCTTCCTCTGACACATATCGTCATCATCAGGGGAGATGTACTGCCTGATAA
The DNA here is from genome assembly GCF_040183065.1 of Periplaneta americana. NCBI lineage: Eukaryota > Metazoa > Arthropoda > Insecta > Blattodea > Blattidae > Periplaneta > Periplaneta americana. Next base: position 161,356,795 of record NC_091131.1, on the reverse strand, counting down.
TATACATGTAAGTACATGTCAACCAGAAATTCAATATTGCTTTTCAGCTAGACCCAGAACAGAAGAGAAGACAGATGGGATCCAGGTGATCTACAAATCCGCACATTTCACCGATTCGACTTCCTCTGAAGGTACAGTAATATTTCAAAGTAGGGAAGCAGTAACTAAATACAATGAATACAGGGTGTTTCAAGAGGAATAGTAAATATTTTGGAGAGCGGTAGTATGTACTATTTTGTGTAAAAGAGTTCATATAAACATGTGTCCAATTTTTAATGTATGTTGAAATACAGCTCTGTTACATATAAAATGCCTTAGAAATGATATGAAGCAAATGACTGTCCACAAAGGAATAATACATGTTGCTCTTGAAAATCGTCTAAGAGTGGCAATGGTCATAAATAGAGAAATAGCCGTTTGTATTTCCTTTGGCCACGAAGATGGGCATATTCGTACAGCGCCTGTACATTTTAGCCTCCAGGTAACTCATTTAATATCACATTCTCCGAAAGATGAATCAGCCCCGGTAGTCACATGCATTGGCCTCCAAAGTCCCCAGACCTTAATCATGTCGATTTTGTCTTTTGAAGCGAAGTGTACAAAACCCTAGCAAACACAAGGATCAAATTATTGGTCGCTCACATTATGAATAGTACTGCTCTCAAAAGGAAGGACATGGTATAGTCTGTTTTTTGTGACGGTTCCTTAAAAGATTTTTAATTTCAAAACTGCCGACTGTGAAATTCTCTCTTGGGGTATAGAGTTTCTCACAAATGTCTTTAACCTCCTCAAAACAGAGAGGAAGTAGTGGCAGGAATAGTTAGTGTAAGTTCACAAACTTTGACAACTGCAAAGTTGGCCGTCTCTAGTTTACTTTCCTTTTTGAGCTTGCTGTGCTGTAAAAACAGTGAAACGTGACTTATGAGGTTTTTCTCGCTGTAGTATTCATATGTTATGTTATCACATGACATTATGCATGATACGATATGGCAGGATATAATATATTATATACGATATGATATGAAGAGGAGAGGGGAAAACGCGTTAAGTTCAAAATAATTCTATTTCTGTAGTAATAATAATAATAATAATAATAATAATAATAATAATAATAATAATAATAATAATAATAATAATAATAATAACACTGGTCAACAAAAAAAAAAGATTTTTTTTCGAGGTGCCAGGGAAGTTGCAATGAATATGCGGTATTTTGGTGATGCTGAATCCGAATCTCCCATTGGTTTTTCCAAATTGGCTCTAGTTTTTAAGATACAGGGTGTTCATCAAATAAACCTTGTATTTTGACATTACCTACCTGTTTCCATTGACTTATGTGGGAGAATCTTTCAATTTTTTTTTAAATTTCGGTTTTATTGTCATGTAACATTATATTGTGTCAAATTAAATATTAAGTTCCCATTTTCTATGCTTTGTTGCAATGAAATATGAAATATGAGTTCTTTACGAAGAGGTTGCCTCACCTGCTCTGATGAGCTCTGTTATATATGTGGTGAATAAACTAAGCTGAAAAATAGTAAGAACATCATTGACTTCGTGAAGCAAATATGTTTGGCATATTTTGGTATTCATCTTGGGGACCAACATAAGTCTAAAACTCCCCATAAGGTTTGTAAAACCAGTGTGGAGATTCTATGAAAGTGGACAAAAGGAAAAAAGAAAAGTTTAAGCTTTGGAGTGCCAATAGTATCACAGTCTACTATATACAGTCACGAAGCTTGTGTCGTTTTTTTGCAAATCTCGTGATAAAGCGCTCCAAGCGGTTAGCAACTAGAAACAATAGACTGTCCATGGCCGACTTTGGACTGTGTTGTATTTCTATCGAGTGCTAGCTCGTTGCGTATTTCACATTGATGCTTGTGAAATGTTCGTTATTGGTTGTAATGAAAATGTTAATGGCTAAAATATAGTAATTGGAATAATAATATGGGACAAGGAGGAGAAGTTTGTAGTGATTTAAATTGTAGCAACAGTAAGAGAAAGAGGTCAGAGTTATCCTTTTTCCGATTTCCGAAAGATTCAGAAAGGTTCCTGGGTTTCCACAAGAATGCTGTGCAGAAACAAAACTCTTCATTTTGAAGTTCTCTGTGACTGTTAGAATACATTATATCCTTAAATTTCACAATGAAATGTTTCAGTCTAACCGAAAGGACATTAGATACCGGTTAAAGTTCTGTCACTTAGGCTGCTAAATTTCCAGAGAAATAAAGGTTAGGTCTACTTTTTTTTTTCAGAGGATATATTTTTAATTGTAGCTACTAATTTTGTTATTATTTTTATGTGTTATTTTACTAAAGACGTAGAAAAAAATTAAGTTTGTTTTAATGAAATTTATTGATCACGTTTTATTTCCAATTCTGGTGTGATTATTATTGCTTAACCTCACCCCGTACGTAAGCCTACACTACAAGTACCGGTACACGTAAGTTACTCCATTAATTCATATTTCCATTATTATTGTTGTAAAGGGAAATGCAAATTAATATTTATTGGTTTCATAGTTAATTATCGCTATAATCTTGAATGAGTGAAGCTATTATAGTAAATTTCAGTTCATTTTGCACAAACAAAAATTATATTAACTTATTTCTTGTATTGTATTGTATTGTATTTATTAACATTCCATGGTATTCATACATGCTTACAGCTAGAATATGGAACAAGTCAAAAAACTTAATACTATTATAAAATCTTAATTTATAGTCACAGTCTAGATGAAATATATACAGACGAGATTTACAATATAGTCTACTAGTACAGGTGCAGGTCTACTAGTGCAGGTATCTTCGAGTTTATGGTGGAATTTAATATACTTCATTAAAATAATAAATTAACTTTATGCATTTAATATTTCAATAATGGAAGGAAGGTGTTAATTTTTCCAAAAGAACACGACAACGAAAGTGTAACATATTTTGTCGTCTGCTAGGAGAGAGATCTGCGATGATGAGGCGATAGCGATCCTAGTGGTGGGCAACTACCCATGTTTGCATTTTTACTACATATTGAGCTTCGCGACTGTATATAATAGACTGTGATAGTATGGAGAGAACCATGAAACCACCACGACGACTGTTATTTTTGTGTTGTGAGTGTAAAAGACTTCAATAAATACAAGAAACGGAAGTGGAAATATCCTGATTTGAACCAGAAGACTGGTGACTGTTTATCGACAAATTTGTGAAAGCTTGAAATGCGTGCTGTTACACTATGTGAAACGCTATGCATCTATTCAACTTGTCCACTCCACAGAACTTCATGAAGAATACAGCAACATGAATATGGTTCTGCAGAAACTTCATTATCATCAGCACGGGTGGCTTATTTGTATTGATTTGAAGATGATCAACATCTTGCTTGGGCAGCAAAGTGGCTACAAAAAGCACCCATGTTTCATCTGCATGTGAGATAGTAGAACTAAGCAAGATCATTGGGAAAAGGTGACATGGTCTTCAAGAAAACATGTGCCAGTTGGTGCAGCGAACATCATACATGAGTCTTTGGTTGATAGGGACAAAATCATTCTTCCTCCGCTCCATAAAAAGCTAGACCTCATGAAGCAATTTGTTAAGGCCTTGGACAGAAATTCTAATTGGTTCAAGTGCATTTGCAGATCCTTCCCTGGACTCAGTTGTGAAAAACTTAAAGCAGGAATCTTCGATGGTCCTCAAATTCGCAAGCTATCAATGATTCAGATTTGAGTAAAATCATGATTGACATTGAAGCATCTGGCTGGGGTAGTCTTGTCTCTGTTGTAAGGAACTTCTTGGGCAACCTCAAACCAGAGAACTACAAACAATTGGTCCACAACATGCTCACAAACTGTCATAATTTGGAGGTTAATATGAGCATAAAAGTACACTTCCTCCATAGCCACTTAAATACATTTATTGTCAATCTTAGTGATTTCAGTGAGGAACAAGGGCAGAGGTTCCATCAAGACATCCAAATCATGGTAGAAAATTATCAAGAAAGATGAGACAGTCACATGATGGCAGACGACTGCTGGAATCTCCACTCTGATCACTCATATAGGAGACAATCATACAAACTGAATTTTTTCAAGCAATAATTATTGTGAAGACTATGATGCTTTCTGTTATGAACTGAATCCAATGTCACTATGTATTTCATATTTTTTTATGATGATTGGGTGTTGTTTTCATACTGTTTGTGAGTGGATTATACTTTTCATGTTTATTTTTGTTTTTTTTTAATGTTTTTCGGTAGGACTTACAATATCTCAAAAACTAGAGCCAATCTAGCAAAACCGTTGCCATATTCTGAATCAGCATCCTAAAGTCAACCTAAAATCACTCAGATCTGACTGGCACCAAAATGGTTGTTGACCAGTGTAATAATAATATCAATAATAATAATAATAATAATAATCCGTTGTGCCACAGACCTTGAAGGGTCCAGGCCACCAGCGGGCTGCTGGCCTCATGTTCACATGCCGAAGCAGAAGTGGACGATCATCCAATCAGAATGAAGGTATCATGTGGTTAACATGCTGATCCCCCAGTCATTATAGGTCGCTTTTGCAACTGGATTTCACTACCTTCCGTAGCCCCCAAGTGCATCATGATTCTAGATGGGCACTGATGCCATACACTGGCCGAAATTTCATGAGAAAATTTCTTTCCCCATGAGGACTCGAACCAGCGCGCATTCCATAACGCAACTTCTAGGCAGGATGCCTTAGACCACAACGCCACGGCGAAGGACTCATTTTCTGTTTTAGTTGTCCTGTAATAGCTCAAGTACTGTAGATTTGTGTAGTTTAACTATAAAGAATAACAATCTCAATATTTTTCCAAACAGTGTTGTATCCATTCCGGTAATAGATTCACCTACTGAAAACTAGCAGCTCTACTTCAAAGTTTCTCAAATTGTTATATATTTGGTTCTGACCTATCCCGTGATTAGAAAGTTCCCTCATTCCTACATGATCAAAAAAATTGTAGACCAGGTATTTTTGAACGCCTTTGTACACACAGACACACTACATTTAGAAGCCATCTGTAATAAAAGAATAAGGATCAATTAATTTCATTTCTTAAATAAAATTCGAAATTACTTTTATTTCATTTCATTGAATTTATTTTTCTTTAAGGCTATACGTGCTTTAGAAGCAGCTTTACTATGTGATTCAAGTTTCAATTCACGTACATAGTGTCTACTACCCATTTATCACGTTCATTGCATTCACTAACAATCATTTTCTTCTTCTTCTTCTTCTTCTGCCCCGTTTTGCCGTTAGGTGTTGGGTTCGCCTCGTTCCATCCAGACTCTCCAGGATTCCCGGTCCCTGCTCTTTTTCTTCATTTCTGCCAATGTCTTGCCTCTCTTTCTTCCTATTCTTACCACTGTATCTTCCCAGTTTATCCTTGGCCGTCCCCTACCTCTTCTTCCCTCCACTCTCATTTCCATTACTTGCTTCAGTCATCCTGTTTGCATGTCCAAACCATTTTAGTTGTTTTTCTTCTATTTAATTTATTAACGGTTTGTCTTGTTTTGCCTCATCTCTTATTTGTTCGTTCCTAATCCTATCTTTCTTGGCCTTTCCCATCATTCTTCTTAAATACTTCATTTCGACTGCTGTTATTCTAGTTCGATGTTTATCCTGTAAAGGTAAGCTTTCTGTTCCATATTGTAATATTGGAGCTATTATTGATTGAAATACTTGCAGTTTTGTCTTGCTAATCTCCTCCTTTCCCACAATTGTATTATTTATTCCGTAATATGCGTTTACCGTTTTCTTAGTTCGGTTTAGTATTTCTTGATCTATTTTTCCATCGCTGTTATTATTGTTCCCAGGTATTGGTATTTCTCTACTTTCTGCAAATCTTGATGGTTTATATTTGATGTTCAGTTGGTCATTCTGACTATCTTCTTTCGATATCTTCATCACTTTACTCTTATCCATATTTATCTTCATCCCCTTTCTCTCCAATTCTTCATACCACTCTCCTAGTGCGTGCTGTAATCTATCCCTGGTGTCGGCTATGTCATCTGCTTATAATAGCGCTTGTATGTATACCGGTCTCAAATTCCAGTTTCCTATTTTTTTTCTTCTTTTACAGATCTTATGTATTTCGTCCATGAATATCAAGAAGAGTTGTAGACTTAGACTATCTCCTTGCTTTACTCCTTTCTTCATTGTAAATTCTCCTGAAAGTTCCCCGCCTATTCTTACTATTCCGATTGGGTTTTCATAGATGCTTTTAATGGCATCAGCTAATCATATTGGTATCTTCTTCGTCTCTAGTACTTGCCATATGTTTTTCCTAGGTACTGTATCGAATGCTGCTTTGAAGTCTATGAAAGCTAGGAACGTGTCTTTATTTTTCTCAATTCTGTTTCCTATTATTGTTCGTAATGTGTATATATGGTCCTGAGTCTGTCTATTTCCTGTTCCACCGTTCTTCTTAATCTTATTTCCAGCACTCTGGTATACGACTGATGGCATACTCATAGCTCTATAGTTTTACCACTCATTGCTGTTGTCCTTCTTGTGAATAGGTATTATTATATCCTTTCTCCATTCTGTTGGTATCTTATTCTCATTCTGGCATAACAATGTTATAATTTTGTTCATTGTCTTTCCTCCGTACTTAATTAGTTCTGGTGTTATATCATCTATTCCGGCTGCTTTCCCGTTTTTTAATCCATCTATTGCAATTTCTATTCCTATTTGGTCTATATTGCCTTCTACTCATTGATCCTCTATTTCGGGATATGGTCCATACAATATCTCTTGAGTTTCTTGCTCTTCTTCTTCTTTGAATTTATTTTTATAATATTTCCTCCATATCTCTAATACTTCTTTCTTATCTGTATATATTTTCTTTCCTTCCCTTATTGGTCTTATTCTTTTACCATATTTTCCTCTTAGTGCCTTAACTTTTTTCCAGAATCGTCTGTTATTCTTTTCTTTAGCATCTTTTTCTATTTCGTTCCTAAATTCTTCCCATGCTTTAGCTTTTGCTTCCTTCACTGTCCTTTTAGCGTTATTTCGTTCTTCTACATATCTTTGTCTATCTTCCTCTCTTCTACTTTGTATATAATTTTTCCATGCTTCTTTCTTTTTCTTCACTTTCTCTTTTACTTCCTCGTTCCAACATTGGGCTTTCTTCGTTTTAGTATTTATTATTGTTTTCATGCATACTGCCTTTGCACAATCATTTTATCACGAAGATTAAACCAAAGAATTATATTGTATTTTAGATGGCCTCATCAACGTGCGGAGGTGCCACAGTGATGGAAACATAACAGCCAACCGCTTTACACCTTGGAGAAGAGAAACTGTTTCAGAAGGTAATGTAATTGTTTACCTTCTGAAGTTGTGGCGCTTTCAGCTACGAACATGTTCGAATTTTATTGTAAATAAAAGAAAAGGGATAAATTAGTTTCATTTCTTAAATAAAATTCGAAATTACTTTTATTTCAGTTCATTGCATTTATTTTTCTTTAAGGCTATACATGCGATAGTAGTAACTTTACTATGGACTTCAAGTTTTGATTCACGTACTTAGCATCTACTGCCTATTTATCCTGTTCATTACATTCGCTAACAGTCATTTTATTACGTGAATTAGAACACAGAATTATATTGCATTTTAGATGGACTCAATGTGCGGAGGTGCTACAGTGACGGAGACATACCAGCCAACCTGAAGACACAGTGGAGTGGAGTCGATCTTTCAGAAGGTACAGTAAATGTTTACCTTCTGAAGTTGTGGCACTTTCAGCTGCGAACATGTTCGAATTTTACTGTAAATAAAAGAATAGGGATAAATTAGTTAAATTTTTTAAATAAAATTCAAAATTACTTTTATTTCAGTTCATTGCATTTATTTTTCTTTAAGTCTATATGTGCGATAGTAGTAACTTTACTATGGACTTCAAGTTTTGATTCACGTACTTAGCTTCTACTGCCTATTATCCTGTTCATTAGATTCGCTAACAGTCATTTTATTACGTGAATTAAAACACAGAATTATATTGCATTTTAGATGGACTCAACGTACGGAGGTACCACAGTGACGATGACATACCATCCGACGTGGATACAGAGTGGAGTGGAGTCGATTCTTCAGAAGGTACAGTAAATGTTTACATTCTGAAGTTGTGGCGCTTTCAGCTGCGAACATGTTCCAACTTTACTGTAAATAAAAGAATAGGGATAAATTAGTTTCATTTCTTAAATAAAATTCGAAATTACTTTTATTTCAGTTCATTGCATTTACTTTTCTTTAAGGCTATATGTGTGATAGTAGTAACTTTGCTATGGACTTCAAGTTTTGATTCACGTACTTTGCGTCTACTGCCTATTTATCCTTTTCATTACATTACTTGAGACATCGGGGATATTTGAGCCAAATCAGGTGTTTAGATGTTTTCGTTTCTGTGATTTTTGTAATTTTTTAATTCAAATTTTGAAATTAAAGAAATGAAAATTATGTGCATATTATCTCAGTGAATTATAGAATATAGCTAAAGATAATAAACTACATATATACTGTACCCAAATCTATAAAATGTTATCATTTAAGGTTTTATTAACTCAAGTAACATCATATGAAGTTTAACTTGCACCACATAGCATTTTTAAATGGGTGGCTCAATTATACCCATTTCCTGGGTAACTTGAGCCACTAATAAAACAATAAATAAATACATAACAATAGTGACAATGCAATAAAGCTGCTTGCCTATGATTTGTATGTCGCAAGATTCAACATATAGGAGAGCAATGAAAGTTTCTCAAGGTATACGTTTTTTGTAGGAGTTAACGAAACTTTCTGAGGTGGTTCAAGTATCCCCAGCTTACAGTATTTATTTTGTTCTTTATTTATTTATTCATTCATTTACTCCATTCATTCATTCATTCATTCATTTTGGCATTTATTTATTTATTTATTTATTCATTCATTAATTCATTTACTTATTTATTTGTGTATTTATTTAGTTATCTTATTATTTATTTATTTTGTTATTTATTTAATTGATTATTTTATTTATTTATTTATTTTTTACTTATTAAGCAAATTGAAAATATTGGTGTCTAAACATATGTAAAAAGTGTTTATTTTGCCTTCTTAAATAGTGTAATAACCTATGGTATTACTGTATGGGGAAATAGTAGTTATAGTGTATCTAATGTTCTCCTCTTACAAAAAGAAGCCTAATGTTTATTAACTGGTTCTGCTTATGATGCGCATTGTAAGCCGCTATTTATAAATGAGGCTATTCTTACTGTTATTAATATTTACATCTTCTCTTCTTTTGTGAAAGTGAAGAATAAATTAGCAAATTATTGCCACAGATCTGCTAATCATAATTATAATACAAGATACAATTTTCACTTGACTGAATCCAATGTTAGACTGGGGGGGGGGGGACAATTTATGTCCATCATAGTATCCATGTTTAATAGAATACATAAGTCTGTACACACTGTTAGCTATAATACATTAAGGATATTTTAAAACGTTGGATGATTAATCACCCCTTTTACTGTATTAGCGGTCCTCAGTTAATGACCTGTGTTTTTAATGTCTTATTAATTTTCTTTTGTTTTATTATGACTGTCCATAGTATTTGTAAGAATACTTATAAGTAGAGCCCGGAATTTTAGGTGCTAAAAGTTAAGAATGCCACTGAGTGTAGATGAATAGAAGTAGTGCCCGTGAGGAGGGCTTTAAGCTTAGTTCACAAGAGTCCGCTATGTAATATTAGACAACAGAGTCAGAAGGACTGAGCAATGGATCTTGTAAACCGTGCACTAATTTGTAAGTGGGGTTGAGAGGATTAAAAGACCTTTAATGATACCAAAGGGAAAATACTGAATGACAAGAATGGCATCTCAAAGAAGTGGAGGCAAGGCAATGATAAATCGTGCGCTAGTGTGTAAATGGTGGTTAAAAGGATTAGAGACCTTTATCGGTAGCGAAGGGAAAATACTGAATGACATCTCAAACAAGTGGGGGCATGGCTTCTATATTTATAAACTATAGCGAGGAACAATATTAACTTTTAGCACCTAAAACTCCGGTCCCTACTTATGACTTTAATAAAATAAAATAAAATCTAATCTAATCTAGTATAAGAAGAAGTAATGCAATAACTCAGTCTGCAATCAGTACTCAATTTCATTCAGAAATATCAGAACAACTGTATGAGCCATTTGCGAATGTATGAGATCCCACAGAATCTCAAAAGCTATGTTTCACTATGAACCCCATGGGAAGAGATCTCTGGGACGTCCCAAAAAGAGTTGAGAAAATTCCTCCTTAATATGAGATCATAATACACCACATGGCCTAATACTTGTACGGATGATGATGATGATGAAGTCAAATAGGTAGAGGTGTTTGGGAATGCTTCTTGTTGTTGTGTAGCACAATGCAACAAAAGCATAGTGTGGTTATTTTGGTTTTTCCACACCTATACTGCATATGCAGGGAATTTCCCGCCATCAAGTACAGTTAAGAGAAAAATCTTATGTGCTGACAAACAATTTAGAATATTATTATGCAAATCTAGTCTTTCAGGTAAAGCTCCCTGACACCTGAGACGGTGCCGGGTGGAGTTCCTGCGTAGCTCAGTTGGTAGAGCGCAGGTATGTTCAACCAGAGGTCCCGGGATCGACACACAGCCCTGGAACAATTTTTCCCTTGAAATTATTCAAATCTGCTTTACAGGGAGCTTTACCTGAAAGACTAGATTTGCATAATATATACATCACTGTGTACGTTAACAGAAAACCACAATTCCAAGTCACACAGAGATTGTGTGCACTCGATGTGGGTCTCTGGCATTTCGTCAGCCCACACGAGTTGTGTGGATATAAAGAGAAAAGTTGAGACGGTGTCGGGTGGAGTTCCCAGGTAGCTCAGTTGGTAGAGCGCTGCTATGTTCAACCAGAGGTCCCGGGATCGATACCCGGCCCTGGAACAATTTTTCCCTTGAAATTATTAGAATATTATTTTTTTTACAAAATACGCTAATTTTATACATTGTGCCACAAAATAAGCAAAATATGCTACATTGCATGCTAAATAGTGTATTATATATAGGAACGCTTGAAGTATGCAAAAATATTGTGGTGCCATGTTCAAGAGTCCTCTTGGCCATGTTGAAAGACCTGGCGCGCGTCCGGCAGAAGGGAGGGCGCGCAAGAAGGCAGGCGCTAGGAGGTAAAAGGTAAAAGGTAAAGGTATCCCCGTAACATGCCATGAAGGCACTTGGGGGGCATGGAGGTAGAGCTCCATGCTTTCCATGACCTCGGCATTAGAATGAAGGAGAGAGAAAGCAGTGGGCGCTGGGGTGTGCGAGGTAAAGGGGGAAAAGAAGCAGCGATAAACAGATTGTTCCCGAAATCGAAGTTTCGCGAAGTATGACCTAACAAAATAAAAGCGAGAGCAGTTCAGAACAACGAGTCAGTTTTTTGTGAAGAAGCCATGAGCGAGCAAGGAAGCCAGCCTTCGAGACCGGCTTTTGACACGAAGAAGAGCCGCAAAGCCAATTTAGTTTGGACAGCGAGTTCAGTTTGTGAATCGGCAGCGTCCAGGCAGAAGCAACGCGTCCGGGAGTCTTGGGTTCGACACGCGGGTGAACTTGAGTAGCAGTGTCAGCTTCGAAGCAGAAGCAACGCGTCCAGGAGTCTTTGGTTCGTCGTGAGTGAACTTGAGTAACTGTGCCAGCGTCCAGGCGGAAGCAACGCGTCAGGGAGTCTTGTGTTCGGCGGGCCGTAAACTATATCTGGAAGTCTTGAGTTCCAAGTTCAGTGGACTGTCTCTGGAAGTCTTGGGTGCGATATACTGTGAACTTGAGTGAATGAAATATAAGAACTATCGAAGGGAAACTAACTGAGAACTGACAGTTTTCTTTTGTAAATAGTGCTTTGTGAACATTAGTTGAGATTAGGAGTATATTGTTGTTCTCAATAATTCACGTGAATTGTTATTGTCGTCTGTGGAGTGCAATAACGAATACTATGTTGCTGTGTGGAGTGGAATACCCATTGTTGACGGGAGTGTTTAAATCCAGACATAAAAAGTCATTATTGTTGTGAATAAAAGTAACATTATTGTTGAAGTAAAAGTTACAATATGTACAATTAATTTTTAATATTCTTCATTACAGTCGTTCAAAACATGCATAAAATGATTTTTTATGTCTTGCATGTGGACAGTAAAAATATGTAAATGCAAACGAATCCTCGCCCCATTAATATGACATTCATTGAATCTCTGTGAATGCAATGACACATGGTTAACGATCAAGTTTATTTTGCTTCTTGCAGAGTTCGTTGAAGACATCAAGAACAGGCCAGATCTCTCGAGGACAATGATGTGCCAAACGCCAGACGCCATGCCAGCTCCCATGGACCACCTATCGTCATCATCATATTCATCATTATTTTCATCATCATCATCATCATCACCACCACCAGCACCACCACCATCAATATCATCATCATCACAAGAACCTACATCAACATCATCATCATCATCATCATCATCACGATCATTTTCACCATCATTATTGTCATCATCATCATCATCATCACAAGAACCTGCATCAACATCATCATCATCATCACGATCATTTTCACCATCATTATTGTCATCATCATCATCATCATCACAAGAACCTGCATCAACATCATCATCATCATCATCACGATCATTTTCACCATCATTATCGTCATTATCATTATCATCGCAAGAAGAAGACGAAGAAGTAGAAGATGAGGAGAGCAGAACGTCCTGCTGGACCTGGTTCAGGTCAGTATGTTGTCGCATTTTTAGGTGTAGGAGGCGTAGGAGGCATAGGTAGTAATAAATTGTATGTCTAAGGGCCATTTTCAGAAAGATCGCCCTCGGAGTGTTCTTATATTTCCTTCTCCACTTGTCCATATTTAAGCAATTCTGTTACATTAATATTAAATTATATGGACTCCTTAATGTCACCAATCAATTAATCTTTCATTTTGTTTGGTGGCCTTTTTCTTTATGTGCTAAAAATGTGTCTACATCTCACGCTCCATCCCTTGCTTGCATTCAATGTGGCGGTAATTAAGCACGTGTGGTCGCATTTTCCATTTAATTCTTTCGTTTCCCGATAGGCACATCATGCTTAGAAATGTTTGGAGCTGTATATTATGAGTTATTCACATTTTTATGGCCAAGTAACAGGAAAGGGGTATACTTTTTCCTTGGTTCTTATTTTTTTTTTACACTTCCGTCCCAAGAAATCTCTTTGGAACTTTGAAACTACATTAAGAACTCCGCCCTAGCTTGCCTTTTAATAGGGAAACATGATAAAACAAGTTGAAATATTTTTTCTAAACTCAATGTTTGATGGTATAATCATGACCGCTTAATCAAGCCGAACAATCGAGGGCTCAGAATAAAAAGGTTCTATCTACTGTTTTGTAAATTTTACAGAAGAGCATTTTTTAAGTTTGTCTAGAAATAAAATCAAAATGGAAAATATTTGTAATGACTACTCCGGTTTGTAGCTTCGTAAATGAGTTGTTTATCATTTCGTGAATCTAAAATGTTCGGAATAATATTATTTTATGTTGTACTGAGTTGAAATAAAATTGTTGTTTTCAAATAGAACCTTGTGTTTCCAAATTGTTGTATTTGCAGTTTCAATCTTATTTTCATTAACATAGTAAACAAAAGGAATCGGTTATTTTTTTTTTAAGATATAGTAAAATTCCCCATTTAGATCTTTTAACTTGAATTTTTACTTCGGAATATGTATGATAAGAATTTTCTTGTGTTGAATTTTAACGTACCTTGTTAACATGTTTCGACCTATTTTGGGCCATCTTCAGAACTGGTCGTTGTTGGTCTTGGTGCTTCTTGTTTCCTGTGATGGTGCGTTCGTAGTGTAGAGTCAAAGAGTGTATGTGTTTTGAATTTGAGTTGTGTGTTGAGAATATCGTTGGGGTGTGTTTTAGTGTGTCTGTATATTTCATATTGTTCTAGTGTGTTGAGTTTCTGGCTTTTTGGTTGGATGTGCAGTATTTCCATGTCTGTGTTGATGTCTTTTTAGGTGTGGTTGGTATTTGCGGTGTGTTCTCATATGTGGAGGTGTTTTGTAATTTTGTTATAGCTGTGAAGTGTTCTTTGTAACGTGTTTGAAATGATCTGTCTGTCTGTCCTATGTAGAAGTTATTGCACGTGTTACATTAGAGTTTGTATACGCTGTGTGGTTGTAGTCTATTCGTTTATTTGAATTTTTACTTCATTTTTTAAAAATTCCTATAAGTGAATTATTAAATTCAAAGAGACTGCTGTTCAATCATATGATTTAACTTTAATGCATGTTTATGTACAAATTAAATTGAATTAAGTAATCATATCCTACTACTCAAAAAACAACATATATACATGAATAACTTTCGATCAAATGCGAATACTAGTCGTATTGTCACATTAAGACTTACTAAACTACAATGTGTCTACTGTATACAGATTAAAAATTATTCAAGTATACTGATTGTGTTAGTATATATTACGAATCAAATTAAAGAATCACAGATTATGTACTTAAATGTGTTACGTAACTCGGAGGATATGCTGTGAGTTACCACTTTTAATGTACGTAGTGTGCTTTATGTATACTAAATGAAAGATTTCAAATTAAATCTAGTGAATACAGGGATAAATACTTAGGGCATATTTGTCTGAACCATTCTTAAATTCCTGAGACGTTTCATTGTAAAAACCAATATAAAGCAACAACACTTTATAGTATAGTATAGAATAGTATAATATAGTATAGTATAGTATAGTATAGTATAGTATAGTATAGTCTAGTATAGTATAGTATAGTAATAATAATAGTAATTGTAATTGTAATAGTTATAGTTATAGTCATACTCATAGTCATAGTTATAGTCATAGTCATAGTTATGGTTATAGCTACAGTTATATTTAAAGTTACAATAATTAGTATAGTAATAGTATAGTATAGTCTAGTCTAGTATAGTATAGTAATAATAATAGTAATTGTAATAGTTATAGTCATACTCATAGTCATAGTTATAGTCATAGTCATAGTTATGGTTATAGCTACAGTTATATTTACAGTTACAATAATTAGTATAGTAATAGTATAGTATAGTATAGTCTAGTCTAGTATAGTATAGTAATAATAATAGTAATTGTAATAGTTATAGTCATACTCTTAGTCATAGTTATAGTCATAGTCATAGTTATGGTTATAGCTACAGTTATATTTACAGTTACAATAATTAGTATAGTAATAGTATAGTATAGTATAGTCTAGTCTAGTATAGTATAGTAATAATAATAGTAATTGTAATAGTTATAGTCATACTCATAGTCATAGTTATAGTCATAGTCATAGTCATAGTTATGGTTATAGCTACAGTTATATTTACAGTTACAATAATTAGTATAGTAATAGTATAGTATAGTATAGTATAGTCTAGTCTAGTCTAGTCTAGTCTAGTCTAGTCTAGTCTAGTCTAGTCTAGTATAGTATAGTATAGTAATAATAATAGTAATTGTAATAGTTATAGTCATACTCATAGTCATAGTTATAGTAATAGTCATAGTTATGGTTATAGCTACAGTTATATTTACAGTTACAATAATTAGTATAGTAATAGTATAGTATAGTATAGTATAGTCTAGTCTAGTATTGTATAGTAATAATAATAGTAATTGTAATAGTTATAGTCATACTCATAGTCATAGTTATAGTCATAGTCATAGTCATAATTATGGTTATAGCTACAGTTATATTTACAGTTACAATAATTAGTATAGTAATAGTATAGTATAGTATAGTATAGTATAGTATAGTATAGTATAGTATAGTAATAATAATAGTAATTGTAATAGTTATAGTCATACTCATAGTCATAGTTATAGTCATAGTCATAGTCATAGTTATGGTTATAGCTACAGTTATATTTACAGTTACAATAATTAGTATAGTAATAGTATAGTATAGTATAGTATAGTATAGTATAGTATAGTATAGTATAGTAATAATAATAGTAATTGTAATAGTTATAGTCATACTCATAGTCATAGTTATAGTCATAGTCATAGTCATAGTTATGGTTATAGCTACAGTTATATTTACAGTTACAATAATTAGTATAGTAATAGTATAGTATACTATAGTCTAGTCTAGTATAGTATAGTAATAATAATAGTAATTGTAATAGTTATAGTCATACTCATAGTCATAGTTATAGTCATAGTCATAGTCATAGTTATGGTTATAGCTACAGTTATATTTACAGTTACAATAATTAGTATAGTAATAGTATAGTATAGTCTAGTCTAGTATAGTATAAAAATAATAATAGTAATTGTAATAGTTATAGTCATACTCATAGTCATAGTTATAGTCATAGTCATAGTCATAGTTATGGTTATAGCTACAGTTATATTTACAGTTACAATAATTAGTATAGTAATAGTATAGTATAGTCTAGTCTAGTATAGTATAATAATAATAATAGTAATTGTAATAGTTATAGTCATACTCATAGTCATAGTTATAGTCATAGTCATAGTCATAGTTATGGTTATAGCTACAGTTATATTTACAGTTACAATAATTAGTATAGTAATAGAATAGTATAGTATAGTCTAGTCTAGTATAGTATAGTAATAATAATAGTAATTGTAATAGTTATAGTCATACTCATAGTCATAGTTATAGTCATAGTCATAGTCATAGTTATGGTTATAGCTACAGTTATATTTACAGTTACAATAATTAGTATATTAATAATATAGTATAGTCTAGTCTAGTATAGTATAGTAATAATAATAGTAATTGTAATAGTTATAGTCATACTCATAGTCATAGTTATAGTCATAGTCATAGTAATAGTTATGGTTATAGCTACAGTTATATTTACAGTTACAATAATTAGTATAGTAATAGTATAGTATAGTATAGTCTAGTCTAGTATAGTATAGTAATAATAATAGTAATTGTAATAGTTATAGTCATACTCATAGTCATAGTTATAGTCATAGTCATAGTCATAGTTATGGTTATAGCTACAGTTATATTTACAGTTACAATAATTAGTATAGTAATAGTATAGTATTGTATAGTCTAGTCTAGTATAATATAGTAATAATAATAGTAATTGTAATAGTTATAGTCATACTCATAGTCATAGTTATAGTCATAGTCATAGTTATGGTTATAGCTACAGTTATATTTACAGTTACAATAATTAGTATAGTAATAGTATAGTATAGTATAGTCTAGTCTAGTATAGTATAGTAATAATAATAGTAATTGTAATAGTTATAGTCATACTCTTAGTCATAGTTATAGTCATAGTCATAGTTATGGTTATAGCTACAGTTATATTTACAGTTACAATAATTAGTATAGTAATAGTATAGTATAGTATAGTATAGTCTAGTCTAGTATAGTATAGTAATAATAATAGTAATTGTAATAGTTATAGTCATACTCATAGTCATAGTTATAGTCATAGTCATAGTCATAGTTATGGTTATAGCTACAGTTATATTTACAGTTACAATAATTAGTATAGTAATAGTATAGTATAGTCTAGTCTAGTCTAGTCTAGTCTAGTCTAGTCTAGTATAGTAATAATAATAGTAATTGTAATAGTTATAGTCATACTCATAGTCATAGTCATAGTTATGGTTATAGCTACAGTTATATTTACAGTTACAATAATTAGTATAGTAATAGTATAGTATAGTATAGTCTAGTCTAGTATAGTATAGTAATAATAATAGTAATTGTAATAGTTATAGTCATACTCATAGTCATAGTTATAGTCATAGTCATAGTCATAGTTATGGTTACAGTTACAGTTACAGTTATAGTCACAATAATTAGTATAATTGGTAGTGTTTTTAGTTTAGAAATAGTGGGGTTCTTGAATTTTTTGGGATCAAGTTTTGAACTGATTTTAATGTTTCTCTCATTTCGTTTTGAAATGTATCGGTAGGGTCACACCTTATTTCAGTAATATTACTCTGTTCTATAAATTCAATTGTTTTATTAATATATTATTCTCTCTCCATTATGACAACTGCGTCTTTTATCTGCTTCGATGTGGATTAAATTGTGCAATGTTCTTTAATTTGTTTTTCAGCTTCTTCAAAGTCATTTTCAGTTTTGGGTTTTGTTACATATTCATTGCAAACACATGAATGTACAAATTACAATTTCCAATATGCATATTTATGTACAAATCAAATTGATTTAAGTAACCATATCCTACTATGAAAAAAACACATATACATGGATAACTTTTAATCAGATGCGTATACTAATATTGTATTGTGATATTAAGACTCGTTTGGAAAGAAGACAAACATTGTGTTTAAATGTATTACGTACATGAGCAAAAATTGTTGTCAACTACTATTTGAATATGTAAAATGGTTAAATAAGCATATTTTACAAAAAATAAGTTAAGATTAAATTAAAATTGAATCGACATATCACACTCTTTTTATTAAAGTACGATGTGTCTATTGCATGTAGACGAAAAAACTATCGTGTTATTATATATTACGAATCAATTCAATAAATCACAGATTATGTACTTAAATGTGTTAGGTAACTCGGAGTATAAAAAAATACAGTGTAAATTTATAATTGCATAATTAGCATTAAAGAGAATTCATACGGTTGAACAGGATTCTCTTTGAACTTTTTAACTTGAAATTTTTATAAATGCACGAAAGGGATAAAGTAATAAAATATAAGAAATCATAATTTCTCACTTGGTTTCTATAAAGGTTGACATAACTCATCTTTGCAAATAATTTTGTTGGTCTAATTAAGATATCACTTGTAAATATCCAGTATTGTTAAGAAAAATATACAGAATTGGGATTAATATGCTCGCTTCTAAATATAATTTTCAAGGGGTTGACTTCTTTCAGGGGTTTTTTTAGTCTATGTTCATTATAAACAACTCATTTACGAAGCCGGCTGCCAGGAAGTCAAAAAGTAGATAGCAATGGCAAGGGAAGTTTTATGAAAAATATTCCTTCATATTTCTATAAAAGTACCTCTAAAATTGATTCTTAAGATGTATTCCTTTAAACATTTTGAAAACGAATATCAAAATTTTGCTACAGGCGTTTCAAAGAATGTGTTTTTAGGAATAAAACGAGAAAGAGGTTTTGAATTTACCTTAAAAATGGCCGATAGATATTCACTGTGGTTAATTACATGGCCGTGGTACTTTGCCCCCCCCCCCCCAAGATTTCTGCTCCAATTTTCTTTTTAATAATCTCGAATTTAAGGTGTTGCAGCAATGATATTTGTACATAAAAACAAATGAAAAATGGTCATCAAATGGGAAGAAATTCAAATTATACAGCCATCTCCCCTTAAAAGTAAGGTTTACATGTATCGGAAGTAGTCTATGCAGGACACTGACAGCTTGTGTATGGGTGGGAGCGGGTCTGTCGGCTCCACAAGTAAAGAACCCTGGCCTCACACCACTTCTACATAGCTGACAGTGATTGACAGGCCAGTTAGGGGAAGTTGTCTTGCTAAAACTTTCAGCTGTTGCCACGTTTGCTCCTGGCTGGACTCTTTAAATGTATTTTCTTTTGCAAGTGATTGTATTCTTTCAGTGTACCGGTGCTTTCTATTTACGAACAAATTAAATCAGTTGAATAATAATAATAATAATAATAATAATAATAATAATAATAATAATAATTTATTTATTTATTTAATGTGCTGTACAACATCCAGAGGCCAATTACAGTTCAGCACAAACAATATAACAAAACATTAGCAATAATTTACAATAAAAGTACAAATAAATAATTAAATTAATGGCAATTAATTAAAATGATAATTACAAATGAAATAATGGAATCATAAATGAAGAATGGAATCATATAAAATAGTATTACAAAGATAAACAAGATTATAATACAACGACAATAATGACAATGAATGGACGGGATAAAATGGATGACTAAACTACTTAGCATAATGAGATAAACGTAATTGTATTTGAAAATGAAAGGATGGAATCAAGTAAATTAATAAATAACAAAATTATATAAAAGTTAGCGAGAATAATATTAAAATACATATTTAAACAAAAGATATAAATGAAAACTGATATAAAACTTCAAAATATATACTACATATTAAATAGATCCAAGCTTGATCCATGCAAATTCGCATATTTTATACATCTGCAGACCGGTGAGAGAGATTTAGAATTTCTATTGTAAAACATTTTATGATATCTTAAACCTTCAGCAGGAATACGAAAACAGATATTGCTTAGGAAAGATTCACAATCAATATGACCCTTAAGAACTTTACAAAAAAATAAGTAATCAAGATCTTGACGTCTGGCAAATAAACTACAGGAATTAAAATATCTGCAGTTAATCTCATATTTATAATCATCAGAATTAGGTAAAAATCTATAAGAACAAAAGGGAAATAAATTTTCTTTGAATATTCTCAAGCTAAGCCGAGTCGGCAGAAGTAATGATGATGATAATAATAATAATAATAATAATAATAATAATAATAATAATAATAATAATACAACAGGTCATCACCGATCATCAAGTGGTGAACATGCCTGTCATTATATTAAGAAAAGTGAACTATCTGTTGTTGTGCCATCGTGCATTGAAATATATAGGCTATAGGCTAGGCCTGACTAATTTAGTAAGCAAGGTTAGGTTCTATTATAAGTTATTTGCTACAAAAAATAACACTGAAAACTGTGATAAGGTGCATTGTCACATATTACAGAGGAGTCCTGTAGCATTTTCAGGACACTTTTTTCCAACTACTCTTCGAAAACTGCAGAGTTCATTGTGCCATGATAATCTGCAGGTGCACCTGCCATTTTCTTGTGAGTAACAGCTATAGCGCCATCTATCAAACCGACCACGATGCATAATAACAATTCTGTCATCCTTTACTCCTGATATCGGTACCACACAGTTTTCGGAGTCGTCTGTTCAGTTCGTTATGACTGTCGTACCAGGTTTCGTCTGCAAACACATCATTGTAGCCTTGTAAACGCAAGTCTTATCCAGTGGCGGCTCGTGCCTTTCTTGGATGGATGTTCGCAAAAAAAAATATTGGTATTGAACACACTGATATAGGCTAATCTCGTATAGGTGAGTCATACGTCAGAGATAAACGAGGTCTAATATGCATGTACCAAATCTACGCATATACACCAAAATTAAAACCATTAAACAAGAGTAGAGTAAAATTAATTCATAGGACTCACCTTCACTGCTGTTGTTGAAGATCTAGATTTATTTGTAGAGAAACTCCATGCGCCTAGTTTTGAGAGATGCAAACTTATCAATAGCTCTACTGTTGTTAACAAGTTTTTTTTTCCACGGCCAACATAGCCAATGTACTTAATCGCTCTTATGTCATTGTGCTACGGAGGAATATTTTAATCCTCTCTTAATTTAACACCCTCACAACTTTACACACGTGTGTTACTTACTTTGCTGAACAAAAGACAACAGAATCAGCCCCCGTGCGTATCGGTATTTTGAAAAGAAACAGTAAAGAGAGAAAACGAGGAAAAAGGGAGAAAGGAACAGGATGCCAGACCCAAGAGAGATGGAGCATCTCTGTTTCTCTGTCACTAGCACGTTAAGACCTGTGCGAGCCAGAGCTATTGTAACCATTGTAACAAACCAGAAAATATTCTCGCCTCAGGCTATTCCACCTTGCTACGGAAAAGTTGTGCGAACTGCTGTCAATCTGTCCAATGGAGATTTAAAGACACACGACACACGAACGGGACATTCTCTCGAGACGAAATATGTAGGAACGTCATTACACGTTGGAAAGTAATAGGTGTAATAACATGAATACAGTAATATGTACGATTATTGTTGGTTTTTAAGGTGTTCACGTGCTCCTGTGCTCATATAGAGGAACCGCCACTGGTCTTATCTGTTCGAGATACGAGTAGCTCCAGGCAATGACGTTACTGGCTTCAGCTATAGTTGGTTTTCTTTACACTTTCTTATGTAAAAACCCCATACTTCGGAGTAATCTACGAACAGTACTTTTGCCATAAGGAAATTCGTAGTCAGCGCCACTAGTTTTCTCGCGCATAGCATGCTTTACGGACTCTAATGTTGGTGAAATTCCACTCTTGTATGGCAGCATTCGTCGCACAAGATCATGTCAAAAATCATCGATTTTTCAAAAGGACGGTTTCCCTTTCTTCCCTTCTTTTTCCGGAGTGTGATACGTAGATGGATCTTCAATATTTTATATTCTCTTCATACTCCTTAAACTAAGACCTGTCGTCTCTTCCACCAGTTGATTAATATTCCTTCTTTCAAATTTCCGCCATTTTGAATTATTCTTCTAATAAAGTTCTTAAGGGGACACTCAACTATATTGTGGAACTTTTTTCCTATTTGACCAATCTTTTTCAAATTTGGAGAAAAAGTTTAATATACACATGGAAAGTAACATGCAAAGTCTCAGCTCATTAGATCCAATACTTTTCAAAATAAAAAAAAATATTTCAATTTTTAATCAATCATTAATTGAAATATCACTTTTAAAATTTCATTTTTTATTTTTTGGCTTTGTGCATTTGACTGTGACTTCTCAATGAATAGGGGAAGAATTCTGCATATTGATTTAGTTCTGTCACGTAAATTAGTGTAGAAATTTAATTTTTCATTTCTACGACACTTTTCTGCAATTTTCAAGTTGAGTGTCCCCTTAACATTTTGTACACTTTGTTTTTGTAACTTCGTCTCCTTTCCTATTGACGATTTATTACAATTCTTGTAGAGGCACTTCACTATTATTATAGTTTATCCACGGCCGAAAGAAATTAAAAATTGTAAATTCACTGTCATACTGCTGCGCTGTTACTAAGACTCAACTGGAACCGTGATGCAGTGGCAAGGTACTTAGAACACTCTGATGCAGTGACAGGGATATTCCTTCAAAAATGTAAAATTCACAACACAGCATTCTCGGTGGTCTCCTGGCGGTACCTTTGTCCACAGTTTCACTAATTGGGGGAGCGTGTCAGTCAGATTTATGGCTTCCTGAACCCAACCCTGCAACGAAGGTTCTTTACTTGTGAACCCAAGATGTGGAGATTATAAAGAAATCTCGTTCCATAAGTGAGTTAAGGTATTAAATATTTAGGCCAGTATAACTGATTCTGTGTATCAATTCCGTTATGGTGGGGAACGGAGATGAGAGACACTACTCAAAAGTGGAAATTTAAAAAATATATATTATTAAAGGGCAATTCCAAAGTAACGGACGTAACTCTCAGACCTGTTATTTGGGGAAAACATCTGGATTGTTTCAAACTTAATACACATCTATAAAAACAAATTTTACCACAGATGTATCTAATACCAGTGAATCAATGTATGAAGTGTGAATGGACCTAACCATTGTTGTCTTTATATAATAATTTATAGTTGAAACGTAACGGATGTAACAAAGAAAGGACAAGGTAATTTCTACACTAAATTAAATGTCTGATTTCTCTGAAAGTACAGCACATATTTATTCCAATTTTTTTTTACTTTAAAGTAGACATCATACATGTTATGGTGGTACTATTTTAAAAGTATACCACTCTGATTACCTTGGCATTCTTCAAAGAAATATAAGCGTAACGGACGTAACTCAACGATTGTAACGGACGTAACAACTGAATATTTATGTTGAAAATGGAAAGAGTCCTCTTGCATTGCCAGGTACAGTTGCAATTATCTCTCTAACAATGTCATCAGGTGAGTACCATATTTCATCTTCCATTTGTGGCCATACCCATCCACATCCGGCTGGATGCATAACCTGTACACGGAACTCTCCATTCCCATTGATATCAGTCACAATCTCATAAAATTCATTATTTTCATTAATTACAACAACAAAATCATTTCTTTTAAATGTGGTATTCAAGCCTACATTCTGTTCTGTATCTGGTGGCGAAAGACATACATATCCTTAAATGGTCTCTGGTATTCTTTAGTATTGATTTCACAAGCTTGGAACACATTTCTTGTAGAATCATGTAGAAAATAGTGGAAATTCTTAAGACCAGGAATGGCGACAGTGTTAGTCTTCGACCATTCATGTTGCTTCTACTATGTGCATAAATCTTTTTTCTCATTTGGTACAAAAATAACTTTAATTTTCTCAGACACTGCCAGTGCAGCATCAAAGAATTCCATAGCACTTGTGATTGTGATTTGCCTTTGAAGGATTGCTCTCCACACAGCCCGTCTTATGGTACCACCTAAGCCATCCACTGGGCCTTTCCCGTGAGCAGTGCCAAAAAATGTCCAGGTTACTTCAAATCTGAGTGCAATAGAGTTGGGTTTGTGACTATAGTCAGTGTATATCGATTTTTAAATTGACTTGCAGCACCATCAGAGCACAGGTGAATTTTTGAAATGTTTGGATGACTCTCTTCATGGGTACTAAGAATGATTCGATTGAATTCAAGAACAGCATGTTTGTCATGTTGTAAGTCATCACTTACTACAACATACGAAGCAGATTGATTGTCTTTTGTGATGATGCATGTATAGTGTGTTACATCTTGTGTAATCCAATGTGCAGACATAATCCCATCTTGCTGACGTATATTGAAGTTTTCTGAAAATCGACATGCATGGTAGCTTCACCATGTGCAAGAGATGATCTCATTTATTTGATAGCTCTTAATTGAGTTTTTGCTATGAAACAGTGGCGCCTCACCATTATCAGTTGTTCAAGAAGAGCAATATTAGCCTCATGAACAGTACAAGAAATGGCAGTCTTCTTGCTTTCTGCATTCCATTGATAGTAGGTAATAGTAGCATTTAGATCAACATTCTTCACCCGTTCTGAAACAAAAGCTTCAGCATCTGCACACTTATTGCAATCACCTAAACAGCAACTTGGTATCTTTGACAATAATATCTACCTTTGGAAGATTACAGCCAAGTACATTAAATGCATCAAGCAGGAACTGAAAATTCTCATGATACTTGCAGCAACATATGGCATGGTCCTTCTCAGACAATAGCCTTACATGAGTTGGTCTTAAATTAGCAAAAGTTGACTTCCCTATCTTCAGTCTCGGATTTTATTCTTTAAAAAGTCTGTATGCTTCCATGACATTCATATTTAAAATTCTCTTCTGCACAGTTTTCTTCTTTCCTTCCTGCTTTATAGTGATAAAATGTTTCATTCCTGGAGATTGCTTGGAGATGAGATCACTTTCGTAAAATTTAACAACTTTATTTCTTGTTTCTGCATCAGGTAGCCTTCTGTGTGTCACTCGGTTTATGAATTCAAAAGATTGAGACAATTTTTTCACTACAGCTTCTTTCTTTCTTGGAGATTGGGGTAGCACTTTCTTCATTCTTTGCAGAGCTTTGCCAAAGGACTGTGGTGACGCAAATGATTTTGAGGGACTGCTGTCAGCTGTCTGTTGATTGTCACTCGCTTGTTTAGGTTTCCGCATTTCTGCTATTCTGTTTCTTGATTTTGCTGCTTCTGCTCGCCTTGTGCTACGATTCCATCCAGATCTTCTATTTCTCTGGTCTTCTGCATTTTCTTCCTTATTTCTTCAGCCTTTTCTGCACTCAATCTGGATCTGTATTTTCTCATTCTTTCTGCAGGTGTCATTGGTTTCTTTTTAGTATTTTCTATAGGCATGTGGTTCATCTGGGGGAAAGGAAGCTTATTTTGTATTTATAGGTTATGGGGCATATGTTGTTAATGCTACAAATACAACATAAACTATGTTACGTCTGTTACATTAAGTATGTTACGTCTGTTACAGTTCATAACTACCAAAGTAAATGAGTTATGAACAAATGACATACCATTCCATAATCATTACATAATCCATTAGAAATCTGGTAATTATCACAAATATACCTATCTTGAGTGCTGAAATATAAAAAAAATTATCGAAAATCGTAACTGACGTAACATCAAATATGTGGCATTTTAATGCTTTCATAAATCCATAAATCACATGTCACACTGCTTATCGACGTAGCAATTCTGAAAGTACATTTCCTCAACTTGACTTTAGTACCACATTAGTTTCAGTTCCTTACCTTCGTTTCCAGAAAAGAACAGAAGATATTCAGTGATAATAGTCAGTGTCCAGCTGAAGCTCTGATGTCATTATTGAAATGAAGCAATATGGCAGCATGTCATGTGACACATTATTGTCAACTCTTGTTTTAGAAACTACAGATCATCCCTTAATTGGAGGGTAATTTTGTATTTTAATAACAGAACTTTTTTTTTTCATCGATCATGTCCACTTTTCATTGGAATTGCCCTAAACACACAGTTGTTGAGTAACTGTGTAAATTTTTTTCAGAAATCACAGCGCACTTAAACTTTAAGATGAGTAGACCTACAGGTAAATTATTATTTTAATAAAAATTATTTTATTTTTGTTTTGGGAAATTGAGAAGGGAGAACTATCTGATTATGGCTCTTATGACGTTTCATTATAAAAACCAATAGAAAGCAGCAATTTAAAGTAGAGTAGTAGTAGTAGTAGTAGTAGTAGTAGTAGTAGTAGTAGTAGTAGTAGTAGTAGTAGTAGCAGTAGTAGTTGCAGTGGTAATAGTAGCAGTTTTAGTAGTAGTGGTAGTAGTAGTAGTGGCAGTAATAGTAGTAGTGGTAGTAGTAGTGACAGTAATAGTAGTAGTAGTAGAGGTAGTGGTAGTAATAATAGTAGTAGTAGTGGTAGTAGTAGTTGTAGTGGCAGTAGTAATAGTAGTAGTAGTAGTAGTAGTAGTGGCAGTAGTAATAGTAGTAGTAGTAGTAGTAGTAGTGGTAATAGTAGTTGTAGTGGCTGTAGTAGTAGCAGTAGCATTAGCATTAGTAGTAGTAGTAGTATTAGCAGCAGGAGCAGCAGTAGTAGTAGCAATAACAGTAGTAGTAGTAGTAGTAGTAGTAACAGCAGTAGTAGTAGCAGTAGTAACAGCAGTAGTAGCAGTAGTAGTGGTGGTAGTAGTAGTAGTACAGGTAGTAGTATTCCTCCTTTGTCTTCCCTCTATTCTGTTCCTGATAACTGTGCAATCTTTATCTACGAGTACATTACTCTTGATTGTAAACTCTCTAGGCTGCAATCTAACTAATCCTTCTCTACAACCCCTGCGGTGGCTGAGTGGTCAGACGCAGGCGGCCCGGGTTCGAGTCCCGGTCAGAAATCCATAGTGACACTTGTGGCAGACATGGCCTCAGTTGGGGTTTTTCTCGGGGTTCTCCCGTTTTCCCCCATATTAGGCATTCACACCATTCCGTCACCATTTCTCCATTCCGTAGCATTCCCCGAACGCCGGCTGGGGACGCACGGAGGGGGCTGGCCTAGGGACGAGTGGGGTTGCCTGCTCGACACCTGGGCACACAGAGAACCTTAGTGTGGTCAGCCGGTGTGGGTTTGGGAAAGCGCCACTAGAGGGTAAGCGCAATAGATCTCAATAGGTCGCAGTGCTGGGCCATAGTGCCCCACCCCGTAAATTGCATTCCATTCCATTCCAAACCTTTTCTACTATCATTGCTACCTTCCATTACTATTGTCCCTAATTTTTTGTTTATTTTCAAGCGTTTTTATCCCTGACTAATATTCACTAATTATCTAAATTGCTCTTCTCCATCTGCATTTCAACATTACATTATTTGGCTCTTTTTCACTGACTTTTTCTCAGGATTTTACTCTTGCATTCATTCAAGATTATGTAATTATCGGAAATTCCACATTGTTAATTGAATCTTTTGTTAAACTAAATTTGAAAATCAGAGGTGCGCTCAGGCGTGGGTTCGATTACCGCTTTGATTGACTATGTTTGCTATTTTTCAGAGGCTAATACTAAATATAAGATGAATGTCAAGTAATAAAATGACGAATCTCAGGCCACACTTCGCCAAGCATAATCTCGCTGTCACCAGTTACATTCAAGTGAAGCAAATAATATTTCAAATCCTCAACAAAATGTGTCGTTTACTTTCTGTAACAGTTTCATAGTAACAGCTCCCTAAAACTAATTATTATAAGGAATCATCTGTGTACCGAAGCGCCAGCTGAATGCTTTGTTGCCTCGTCAGATTAACCCAGAATGGAACACATGACATTTATTTTATCAAGAATTAATAGATCCTTACCTGAAATTAAAGCACACAATGGCTAACCACTGTGAGACACTTGAGACGATTTCGTCAGTGATATTTCATGTTATTCTTATGCATCTACCACTTTTTGCGACGTTGAAAAGAGTTTCCTGCATTAAGTATTGCTTAAGTGACCACTTCACTTCAATTTCGGCTATTTTTGTATGTACAGCATTCTTCACTGCAACGCTAGTGTGACGTAGCTACCTGGTGGCCCATCTGCGTCGTCTTTTTTGTACTAGACTTCCCTTAATGCACAAAATGCTAAACAGTTGTCTATAGAGGACATCACGTCAAGAAAACAGCGTTGAGCATATGGTGCTGTTGCCATAGAAACGTCTATCTACCACGTAGTTTCTACGAAGTTCTAGGCAAGGCCCATAAAACAATTGTTTTTTCTTTGTATATTTCAGAGGCTTAGGGAACCGATACCGAAACAAATGCAAGCATTTGACTCTAGTTTCATAGTGGTTGCAACGCCAAGTACAGGGTGCGTCAGAAAGAACGGATGGATTTCACATGGCAAGAAAATTGTAAAGATTCATCAAATCAAAAATTTATTGTTTTCAACATATTCACCAATACATGCAGTTTATTTATGGAAAACAACATTATCCATATGATGTCCTTGGCTTTCAATACAGGCATCGAGGCGTTTTCTGATGTTCGCCATCACTTTCACAGTCATAGCTGGTGCAATTGCCACGATTTCTTCACGAATCGCTGTCTTCAGTTCGTCCAGTGTATGTGATCGATGTTTACAAACTTACGCCTTCAAATGGTCCCAAAGAAAGAAGTCGCAGGGCGCGAGATCTTACCGTAGCCTCGGACAATCTCAGTGCAATAGAATTTCGTCCAGGTGATTTCTTCTTTAATGTTGAACCTGTGATACGAAATGAAGCCTCCCACCGCAAAATTGTATTCCGAGTTGGAATCCTAGCGTGACATCCGATGTCGAAATGAGTCCTGAGTGGCGATCACAGACTCTTCATTTTTCAAAAATGTCTCTACGATGAAAGCACGTTGTACACCAGACCAACACCATGTTCTCAACTGAAACTGCATTCTCTGGCTGACCCAACAGTCGTGGTCCCCCTCACTATATCTCTCTCCTCGTTGCGTATCGATAGTTTGAAATCCATCCGTTCTTTCTGACGCACCCTTTACAACTAGTAACAGGTTAGGAACCCGCTCTGTTTACTTTGTTCCTGTTTTGTTACTAATTATGATAACAGTGGTGTGTCTGGTGCGTTTAGTAATGAGGAGTACACCGACAAATTTCTGCTCTATGGAGAAACACGGCAAAATGTGACTGCAGCTCGTAGGCTTAACTGGCAGTGCTTTAAAAGTGATGTTAATGAATAATAATAATAATAATAATAATAATAATAATAATAATAATAATAAACACAATCACAAACTACAAATCTCTTTCAGAAAACTGTATTTAGCCACGGATCTAAATCAGCGACAATCGCCATCGCATTGATTTCATGAAGGCATTGCCCCTGTAATGTAGAAAATCCTTCGTGCCCTTCTGTTTGATGACTTTTCTATAATCTTTTTTAAAACAGCGCAGATGGGCTACTTGGTGTATAATACTCCCGGTATATCTTGACCGATAGCAACCGTTAGATTGGAAGTGTTTAGTACCTACTGCGCATGCGTTACATTTACATTTAAATACTTGAATTGTATTATACATACATACATACATACATATATACATACATGTTCTGTAGAAAATGAGGTCTTTCACTGCAAACCCAGCATTCTTCAATATGCCCTGTTTCCTGCGTTCCTCTTAGTTTCAGCATATGATCGACTTATCCTAATGTCATCCATTATTTCATATATTCTTCTACCCAAAACTCGTCCCCCGTTCACCATTCCTTCCAATGCATCCTTCAGTAGGCAGTTTCTTCTTAGCTAGTGACCCAAAAATTCCTTTTTCTCTTTCTGTCCTGTTTGAGCATTATTCTTTCTTCAACTCTTTCCCACACAGCTTCATTTCTTATTCTATCTGTCCACATCACAAGTTCCATTCTTCTCCATATCCACATTTCAAATGCTTCTGTTAATTTGTCTTAATTTCTGCGTAAAGTCTATGTTTCTGCCCCATACAATGCCACATTCCACACAAAGCACTTCTCTAGTCTCTTCCTTAGTTCTTTATCCAGAAGTCCGCAGAAGATGCTTTTTCTATTATAAGCTTCCTTGGCCATTGCTATCCTCCTTTTGACTTCCTGACCGCAGCTCATGTGTTTTTAGTTGGTTACTTAACGACGCTGTATCAACTACTAGGTTATTTAGCGTCGATGAGATTGATGATAGCGGGATGGTATTTGGCGAGATGAGGCCGAGGATTCGCCATAGATTACCTGGAATTCACCCCACGGTTGGGGAAAACCTCGGAAAAAACCCAACCAGGTAATCAGCCCAAGCGGGGATCGTTCCCACGCCCGAGTGCAACTTCAACCCGGCAAGCAAGTGCCTTAACCGACTGAGCCACGCCGGTGGCACAGCTTATGTCACTGCTTGTAGTACACTCCAAGTATTTGAAGCTGTCCACTTCATACTCCTTAAACTAAGACCTGTCGCCTCTTCCACCAATTGATTAATATTCCTTCTTTCAAATTTCTGCTTGTAGTACACTCCAACTATTTGAAGCTGTCCACTTCATACTCCTTAAACTAAGACCTGTCGCCTCTTCCAACAATTGATTAATATTCCTTCTTTCAAATTTCCGCCATTTTGAATTATTCTTCTAATAAAGTTCTTAAGGGGACACTCAACTATATTGTGGAACTTTTTTCCTATTTTACATATCTTTTTCAAATTTGTAGAAAAAGTTTAATATACACATGGAAAGTAACATGCAAAATCTCAGCTCATTAGATCTCATCCTATGACCATGGTGTTCGTCTTGTTTGCATTTATTTGCATCCCATACTGCTCACAGCTATCATTTAGCTCCAGTAGCATATTCCTTAGTATCGCCTCCTCTTCTGCTAAGAACGCCATATCATCAGGAAATCTTATGCACTTTAATCTTCTTCCTTCTACTTTTACCCCTCCTATGTTCTGAAAATATTTCTTCACTAAATTCCTCAAGTAGATGTTGATCATGGTAGATGATATAGGGCATACTTTTCGTACTCCTCTTCCCATTTCACTTCCTTTAGACATTTCTTGTACTATTTAATTTTAAAATATGATGGTAAACCGTTAGTAAATTAAAATAAAATTCGTCGACTTCAGTACAGTCTATAGTTTCTTGGGATAAGACTGTATGATCCATAAAGGAAAGAGTCTAATGCTTTCGTTTTCACATGGATGAGCAATAGTAAAATACACAGATAACTTCGGATAATGGTCTACAATTCCGCTCTCTAAATTATTTCACCGAATAGTGGGACATGTCACTGCAATTTTATAACATAACACATCTGTTTCTCGATATTGTGAGGAAAAACTTGAAGAAATGTAATTACATATTACACAAATTTAATAATCTTCTATTCGAGAATGTTTGTTTTACTGAAGAAATATATGGACGTAATAACGGAAATTGAAATTGTATCCAACAGAGACATACACTTCACAATATATACAACGTTGAAATATCAAACAGTTGAGAATTTATTGACTTACGCCATCGCAATGAAAACTTTAAACTTTAATACTGCACCACCATGATGAAGGATAAATTCGTAATTTCTAAAATAACGATAAATTTTACTATTTTCTGTAATATTAAATAACGTTTTATGCTACAGCAATGTAGAAATTTTAGTTACAAAAATAGACTTCAGAATAGTAATTTGTTAACATTTGTATCATTCTAGTTATTGAAGAAAGTTACAATATGTAACACTGAAGAATCTTTCTAAATTTTATGCTTGCAATCGAAAATTACAATTCTTATGCTGTAACAGGAAACTCCAAAGAATTTATTAAACGTGTAACAAAACCAGAGTTGGACTAAACTGCAATAATATGCAACGAAAATATGACTTTACATAGAGGTGAAGTGAACTCTGGGAGGAAGATAGTCGTAAATTAAGAAGACACTCAGTCGCCTTACTCATATTGACAAATAGTGACAACTGCGTGGAAAGACATCTTTATCGCCTCAATGTAACATATTCTGAAAATAATGCTGATATTATTATTGTGCAGTACGACGACCTGGATCAGTAATAAGAACAACGGCGGTGTGAAAAGGGACAAAAGGGACAATAGAATGTGTTAAGACAACCCAGAGAACATTAAATGACATATAAAATATTATATTTGAAATGTAATAGTAATGATTAGTAAAAATGTAGACCTCTAGGGCAAGTGGAAAAATTTGTAAGGTGATTTATTATATACAGTAAGTGTAATAATAACTGCCAGCATATATATTTTGGGAAATCTTCAGAATTCAGATGGTCAAGACATATACTGAGAAAAGAATTAGCTCAAAAAGTAGCAGAAAATATGGAAGTGGAAATGTTTTGCGCAATACCTAACAGAATATAATCTTCTTCTTCTAAATTAAGGGTGTAGATTACTTGGACACTAATGACCCTTTGTGCACCCCAGAAACTGGAGATTAACCCACAAGACCGCAATGTGTTACCAGTTTACCTGTGCTGCTGGGATTAATTTCTTCAGAAGAGGCAATGTTTGCTTCCCGAGATAACAAAGCCTGATTGGCTTAGATCTGGGCAATCCAGCAAAATGTGAAATGATAATAAATAAAGAAACAAGAAATAAAAGTAACCGAAATTCATGTCAAAAATATTATCCATCGTACCAAAAGTTACCTTAAACTTTAGCTATCGTGTATACATTTAAATGCATGGTACTACGACAGTGGGAAAAATCACAGACAAAAATAATGACATCAAGCATTTCTTCATAATTTTCGTTGCACTGACATGCAGTAATTGAGTGTCTTAATAATGTGACTTTTATAAATTGAGACCAAAAAGATATGAAATGGAAAACTAAATACTGATGCAAGAAGAAAGAGTATGAACATAAATTGAAAATGATAAAGAATGAATAATGAAATATACACTGCCCACATGGTAGGGAGGTTGGGATGGGCAGGGCGGGACTCGACATGCAGCCACCTCCACGTGGTGAGTCCTGGGTTGTTTCAGTTCAAAAGATTGAAACAAGCAAAGAGCTGCATGTATTCTGCGAATGATGGTACGAAAATGCATATCACTTGTTGGTGGTGCATTGTTCTACACATCTCCCGAGTTTGGAGTCGTTCGGGTCATTATTTCCGGGCGTTGCACTTTTCAAAAACAGATATCACCAAATCAGGTAAAATCACAATGACTTGTACTGAAATACTAATAAATATATTGTATAATATTTATTTATGATTGATCTAATTTAAAAATATATTTTGTCTCACGACACAAAATTCATTGATTTCACCAAAACATTTTTATTCTGTTTGATCACATACAGCACCAGTTTTGCCGTATGCAGTTGTATGGCAACAGGATGGAGCACCACCTCATTTTGGTGTAGGAGTGAGGGACTTCTTGAACCAGCAATTCCACGAATGGATATGCTGTCGTGACACAATAGAATGGCCAACCAGATCATGCGACCTGACGTCATGTGATTTTTCGCTGTGGGGTAAGTAATCCTGAAAAACAATATTTTTGCTCAAAAACCGCAGGTTCTGCATCAGTTGCGACAGATAATCGAATAGTCATTCGTGAAAATCGATGAAAATCGTGAGTTATGTTCTGTCATCTGTAAATTAGTTATGAACTGTGTATTGAGAAAGAGGGCCCTCCATTTTGAACAAAATCTTTAAAGGAATGTATAGTCAAATATAAATTGAATGTAATTGAATGCAGCAGCAGCAGCAGTTTTATTTTGCGTAGCAGAGTTAAGGCTATAAGGTCTTCTCTTCCACTCAACCAAGTTTCATAATATAGGCTACATAAAATACTAAATTATGTCGTAAATTATAAAACAACACAAAAGAAGATAGACTACCTTAAAAATTACATAAAATAGGTATAGTAGAAAATTACAAATAGTCAAGATTAGTTATATAATATAAGGACAATACAAAATAAAGTAGAAAATTACATATAATGAAAATCAGTACCATGACGTAAGGGGAATATGTATATACACAACAGAGATCTGCGTCGGACGTTTTCGCTCGAGCGCCAAGTAGTTCATAGCATAAACCGATAGGTAGCGCACATGCATGATGGGTAAAATTGTCGCGTGCGATAAATCCTCGAACGGTATCAGCCGAGCGTTAGACATTCGTTCTTGTTACAGTGATGAACTGTGTAGTAACATCATAGATGTTTATCATTTCAAAACTTTGCAGTGTTTAACTAACCTCTCCAAAACTTCCTTTAAAATGTAATATAAATGTTGTAGGTAAATGTTTTTTTTTTTTTTTTTTTTTTTTTTTTTTTTTTTTTTTTTTTTTTTTTTTTTTTTTTTTCCCCACACAGGAGTGATTTTGTTTTTGCCACATCTGATAGATGTTATTGGATGTAAATGTAATTATTATAAACGGAGAACAGAATCACGATAATGCAAGAACCGTACCAACTTTTCTAGTAATAATAAGAATCTCTAATAATTTTATAGTATCAATCTTTGCGTCGGTAACAGTTGTGCTGCATGATTATTCGTTTTATTATATTTTCAGTGACGTTATCTCTGTACTAATATTGTTATTAATCTCCTGCTATATCAATAATAGTTTGTAAAACGTTTCTACATTGTCGCAGTATATAGGCGGAACACCATGTATGGACCTATCATATTATATATGTGGTAAATCAAATATTGAGTAATTATTAATTAGGAATAATAACTGTATATCGAAGTTTTTCATACTATTTTATTTATAACTTCATGTTACTGTTTTGATACGTCCTATTAGAGTGTTCCATTAAACATTTATCATCAACGCAGAAAATAAAGCCTTATTTTTACCGCGTGAGCAAATCATATGTGTATCTTATCTGTCGCCTTCCATACAAAATAAGAAATGTTGGTGAGATGACCTTGTACTGTGCTTGTATTTATTACGAGCGTATCACGACCGATCTTATCTCACTCGAGGGTGCGACATTCGACCGAGTTCAAACGAGCGATTTAACTCCAATGCAGCACACTGATACACAATTTATAAGACATAAACTGCTGGACATAAATTGGACGATTAATTCACTTGAAGAATATACAGTTAATATACTAATAGGAAAATACATGTGGGTTACAAGACATAAAATGTTGAATAGTAGAATCGTACTATATGGCATACAGATACAAATGATTAAGTAATGTATCAAAATAGTGACGGGAAAAAAGAACAGAGAGAGGAGAAAAAAATTTGGTCATTTAAGACTATTTAGAAACTTGCGCTAGAGTCTAGTTCTGTTAAATTAAAACATTTCTAAGTAGAGTGTACTTAAAAGATTTTAGACTCCGACTGCTCCTGATTTCCTGTGAGAAGGAATTCCAGGAACGGGCCGTACGTATTGTGAAGGAAGCAGAGTAGAGAGATGTTTGATGATATGGAATTGATAGAACAAGGTTATGCTGTGAACGCGTATCACGGTTGTGGTGGGATGCCAAAAGTGTGAAGTGAGAAACTAGGTAAATAGGTGTGGAATTATTTAAAATATGGTACAGCAAATAGAGTGAATGACTGAACGTCTCTCTTATAGACGAAGCCAAGATAATTTATTGTAAGAAATACTCGGAAACATGATCATAGCGACGGCTGTTAAAAATGAAACAGACACCAGCATTATGAACACGCTGAAGCCTCAATGACAATTCAACACTGAGGTCACTATACAGTCATTTTAGAAGGAAAGTGAAATGTAAGGAAGTGTTTGGAGGAAGCGAACTTTAACCCATCCTGTATATGATGTTTATTTATTATTGCGGTATTATTTATTAATAATATTAATATATTTCGGAATATGTGTGATAAGTCTTTCTTGTGTTAAATAAAACGTACATTGTTAACATGTTTCGACCTATTTTGGGTTATCTTCAGAACTGGTCATTGTTGGTGTTGGCGGCTCTTGTTTCCTGTGTGGGTGCGTTCGTTGTGTAGAGTCAAAGAGTGCATATGTTTTGAAATTGAGTTGTTTGTTGAGAATATCGTTGGGGTATGTTTTCGTGTGTCTGTATATTTTGTATTGTTCTAATGTGTTGAGTTGTTGCACCAACGTCCAACATGGAGGACCAAGTAATTTCCGTTCAAGGTTTTCTTTCTTTAGCTTTTGATAAACTACTATCAAACTACAGGGAAGTAGTGCCAGTTTTCGCCCACCCTGAGTGTTTTATTTCCTCAGTACCCTCCATATCTGGTAGGTTTTCCCCTATCCGCCTCCGGTGGGAGACCAGCAACTCCACACGACAGCACTACCTAAAATTAAACGTCCCCATTACACCAACTTGCAACGCAACGAACTTTCCACAAAGATATCCCTGCGCCGGCTGAGTAGTCAAACTCCCGGCCTGTCTCGCAGACTGCCTGATTTCGAGTCCCGGTCAGTTCTGTGATTTTTCATTGAAAAATCCAAAGTGACAGTTCTGGCGGACAAGGTCGCAGTTGGGATTTTTTCCTGGGTTCTCCCGCTTCTCTATATTAGGCACACTACGTACATCATTTCGTCATCAGTCCATAGCATTCCCCGATCGCCGGATGGCGACGTACGGTGAGGGCTGGCCTGGAACGACGGAGATTACCTGGTCGAAACCTTAGTGTAGTCAGCCGGTTTGGGTTTGAGAATGCGCCTATCTTGAGCTTAGCGCAATAAATCGTAATAGGTCGTAGTGCTGGGCCATGGTGACCCCTTCCCGTAAGTTCTATTTCATAGATGTCCAATTGTAACTTGTACGAGGCAACCCCTGGCATAAGCAACCCGCTGCGCATATTCTTTAATGTCGTTTTTCCTATTTTATATGGAAAGTTATTGACCTTAGCAGAGCATGCTTGACGTGCAGTATCTCCTGGTTCTATAGGCGTTTGGACATCCATGTTCTATTCTATTTCTACAAACATACTTTTTTTCTCTTGTACGGACGAGGGGACTCGAACGCTTACATTCCAGCCTGAGGCTTATTGTGCTTACCACTCCTATTCTGTGAATTATTGGGTAGCGGAACGGCCGCGCTCTTGTACAAGTACAGCACGACGCACCGTGAACTTAACCCGAGCTATTGTATGGATGATAATTTTTTTTTAAACATGGTTTATTTAACGACGCTGGCAACTGCCGAGGTTAGATCAGCGTCGCCGGTGTGCCGGAATTTTGTCTCGCAGGAGTTCTTTCACATACCAGTAAATCTACTGAGATGAGCCTGTCGCATTTAAACAAACTTAAATACCATCGACTTGGGCTGGGATCGAACCCGCAATCTATACCGACTGTATGGATGGTGTTGATATGTGAATTAATGATAGCGAAATGAGTCCGAGGTGCTATTCTGCTGCAAGTGGTTGAGGGAAAATCCCGGAGAAAACCAGGAAACCCTCAACCAAGTAATATGTCTCAACTAGGATTTGAACCCGGGCCTGTTCGTTTCACGGTGTGACGTGGTAACCGTTACTCCATAGCGGTGGACTACAAAAATACCTTAGAACAAATTAATTTTAAATACAATAAAGGCTACAATGTTAAAAATAACGTTGAATTAGTTGAGATTTTAAAGAAAACTTTAACAGCAGACTTGCCTCGTTTGTACACAAACATTCGGGCCAACGGAACGATAGAAATAATACGATAAAACTTAAAAGATCAAAGTAAAAGAGATACAGAAATTGAAGAATTTACTAAATTATTACGTATTTGTAACAGTCAAAATTATTGCACAACCAACGGGAAATTTTATAGACAGAAAGATGGATTTTCGATGCTTTCTCTCGATTTTCTTCTTTCAGAGATAATGGCAAACAACTCGGAGGAAATAAATGTAGTAGGCTACTTGTAAGAAGAAATATATGGTATTTATTTATTTTATTGGGTTATTTTACGACGCTGTACTACATCTAGGTTATTTAGCGTTTGAATGAAATGAAAATGGTAATGCCGGTGAAATGAGTCCGAAAGTTACCCAACATTTGCTCGGATTGGGTTGAGGGAAATCACCGGAAAAAACCTCAAACAGGTAACTTGCCCCGACCGAGATTCGAACCCGGGCCACCTGGTTTCGCGGCCAGACGCGCTGACCGTTACTCCACAGGTGTGGACAAAATAAATATATTACAATAGATAAGATATGTAGACGATACCCTGATCACTTGTCATAATTAGACTTCGAAATTGAGGTTCCAGTATGAGAGATACAGGAGACAAAATAATAATGTGAATAACGAATGAAAGTACTACGTATAACCATCAACGAACATTTCAGACGGAAATTTGATTTAATCACACTGTAAAATTTCTCGCTTTCTTGTAATTGAATCAAGTTTGTTAATTCCTCTGCGTCCAGTTGACTACATTTCAAAATCAGGTCGAAAGTTCTCAAACCAAGGACTATCAATTTTCTTTACTACTGCTTCTACTCTCTGACGCTAGATCCATTTTTTCATTCTCTACGGAATTCGCGTTCATCACTCAACACGTAACAATGCCGTCTTCTACAAAACAAATGACATATTGGACCGCCATTATGCTTTTAGATTTCAATTAAAGCAAGCAAAAATAGCGCTTTATGGAGAATATGTGTATTGAGGAGCTCGGTTCGATTCCCATAGGACAACCAGGATAAACCTCTTCCCACTAAGGTAAGCTTGCTAAGTTATATTATATATTATGCTTGAAAACTGCAACAATAAGTAGGTAATGAAAACATTTACGTTTTGTAGCGTCAATGACCTTTCTAGGAATAAGTGGGTATATTGGGGGGTAATAATTTAGCCTCGACTGGACAGCCATATTTAAAACACTACCTAACGAGCGACGCAATTTAAAAATTACTGATTAAAATTAGGATTATGGTTTTGATACAGTACAATGTTTTATGACCATCCTTCCTTATCCATAAATACAAACAAAATAAATCGTGTAATACAGCACTTCTGAAAGTTTGGTATTCTGTGAATCATAAATTGTATTTAAATAGTATTTTAAAATTTGGAGAATACTGTAAAATGTATAAAAATCACAGAAATACGAATCAATAAAAACATGAAACATCACCAATAATAATATTATTATGATATAATCGTAATATTGCAAAATAAATGACAATTATATTTCATTATTATTATTATTAATATCTTTAATACTATCAAAGATCTAAAAAGAAATATAATATTTATCAGTTTCATATCAGGATTCTCTGGGTATGTATCCATGAACACAAATTACCTAAAAAGGCTAAATGCAGAAACAGAAGTGAGACTATAGCTTTCCGCCCTAAAACCATATAATTGTAGAAAAAAGTGTGTACCCTTTAGAAAGGAACATATTCATCCCACCTTACAAAACAATTTAGTACGAGATTTTATTCTGGTTGAACCGTAAGTAATGTCATTAATTTGAAGGGGTTAATCTTTGAGATATTTCACACAAAATAGTTTAATATCATTTTGCTCGTTTTTGTTTCCTTCTTGAGAAAAAAAAACTGTATATGAATCATTTCATAGTGTATTTTGTGAAAGCTATTTGAATATTTCCCAGTATTATCGGTCAGTTTAAGAGAGCAATGTATTATGA
Source organism: Periplaneta americana (assembly GCF_040183065.1). NCBI lineage: Eukaryota > Metazoa > Arthropoda > Insecta > Blattodea > Blattidae > Periplaneta > Periplaneta americana. The sequence goes on along the minus strand of NC_091131.1, from coordinate 161,316,809 downwards.
TAATAAATGATTTAAATAATTTTATTTCAATTTTGTCCTTTAATTGTGCAGAAATTTGATCCGAACAAATGTAAGTTTTCGTTGTGCAAAGGAATTTTGAAACGCAGTGCACAGTGACAACGATGTAAAGGTTAATATTGCCTGCAGAGAGGCAGATACACGTTGTCGTAGGCCAGGTACCTACCCTGAACAGCTGGTGTGTTCGAGACGACGGTTGAGAAATGTAAACATAACGCACACGACTGATTTTGAAGACGTCTCGGGAAGTTTGATTCCTTGGATGTAAGTTCACCTGTTACCTCTTTAAAATATTAAGGTGGGAGGGAAATATTTCTATTTTCCTGAATGAAATGCTTGTAGCACGACAAATTGAGTTTATTTTATATAATTAAGTTGATTTGTGTGACGTAAAAATAAGTGAATAATTTTTTCGCATTGCATTTGTTCACCGAATATTTAATTAAAATTAAATTGAAAGAAATTAAAAATCTTATTATTTGCAATTTTGTTCGTTTAACATAAAATAACAAATCGTATTTTTATTTTTGCCTGTAGAGTTTTAAATGTTTTAAAATCTTGTTTTTATGACGTGAACTAAGCATCATTATTTTATTAGTTCTGAGAATATTCAATTGAAATGGGAGTGTACAAATATTTCTTAATCTTTTAAATTTATTCTGAAATAAACTCACGTTGTTGTCTGTGCGTTCTGAACATTTAATTAAAATTAGGTTGTAGAGTTTATTTCCAATTTTTTCATAATTTTGTTTAACTTGAAGTGAGCAGTGTTCATTCTCCCTTCTCTAACACAGTATAATAAAAAATTTAGACTCTATATTATCAGTATTTTTCTTATAAGTTTAAAACAATAGGCTATACGTGGCAAAGACCTTCAACTTCCCTGTTCGTAACAAGCCAGGTGAAGGGGTTGTTCAGAGGAACAGAGAATTATGTGTAGCCTACATCCTATTGATTACACAGAGTTGCACTATCTCGTAATTTATGTATTTTAATATTCACATTTTTCTGGAAAACTATTCACAAGACAGCAAAATGGTATTTGACTCTTCTGTTGCTCTTTACTAAAGGAATCATCCACCAGAATTAATGACACTACTTACGGTTCGTACTGTATAATTACGTGTGTGAATTATTAAATAATACTAAAATATGAGGGTATCAAATGCAAAACTCACCTTATCCAGGTAAAGTGATTTGTCAGAAACTAGGAAAAACCTCTACAAGACAAACCGTAAAGATTTTGAAATGTATTTTAATGCTATCATTATGTTACAAGGCCCTAAATCTAACATGCATCATATGGAAAATCAGACAGCAATATTACGACAGTGAAACACAATCTAATTTTGGATAAGGCGGGTTTTGCACTGTACTGTTGTGGATAAGACAAGTTTTGGTTGTTACAACATATGCTTTTATAAAAAAAATAGCTTTAATTTTCTCATTTTCTATTCACTATCTTTGCTTCATAACATAAATGAATAACGTCTTATAATTTAGTGCAAATACACATACTATTCTTTATACAGAATGTCCCATTTATCTTGTGCGCCTATTATAACTTTTTTGTTTGGATAGGTATTGGAACTTTTGTTTTTGAGAGTTATGTTAGAACGAGGGCCTAATATGAGTGTACAGATTTGGTGCATGTAACTACATTATGGTACAAGATACACGTGACGTCATTAATTTTTCAAATAGAACTACATAGTTTAATCTTGTTACATTGATTACACACATTAAGACGAGTTCAAAAATGTATCACAATGTCACCTTCCCAATCATTAATAACAACAAAATGCAAAATGAATGCCATCAGAATGTGATGTTTGTTGTGGTACTCCATTCATCTTGTGCATTGATTTACACAAAACGAAAGACGACTGACGTCCGTACACGTCGTGTGTTGTGTGTTTGCTGTCTTAACATGTAAACAAACCACAACAACTATCGAGGCCACAATCCACGTACAGTGGCCTGCACGTTCTCCGGACCTGTCGCCACTTCACTTCTTCGTGTGAGGAACTGCAAAGGACAGTGTGTACCAGGACATTCTGACAACACCAGACGACATGCAGCAACGCATTCGACAGGCTTGTGTGTCCATTCAACTAGCAACATGCCGGGCAGTCCTACCGTCTTTCGGGGAATGCCTTCGAATGTGCATTAATGTGAATGGTCACCATTTGGAACATTTTCTGTGATTCTCAAAGCATAACATTATCACATTGGAAGTACGTTTTTGTTTCATTTTGATGTTAATGATTAGGAAGGTGACATTGTGATACATTTTTTTTAACTCGTCTTAATGTGTGTAATCAATGTAAAATGATTAAGGTAATGTAGTGTTTTTTTGAAAAATTGATGTCACGTGTATCTTATACCATAATGTAGTTACGTACACCAAATCTCTTTACTCATATTAGCCCCTCGTTCTAACATAACGCTCAAAAACAAAAATCCCAATGCCTATCCAAACAGAAAAGTTATATTAGGTGTAAAAGATAAATGGGACATTTTGTATGTTAACACTTTCACAATATAAAAAGATAAATGAAAACTCTCTATATTCACATATGTAGTTTTTTTTCAATATTTCATTTCAAATTCTGAGTTGTTCTCCTTCAACGTCCATGAAACTATTGCAAAACACATCCTCTTCTTCATTGCAATCTGCTGTAGTATTCTGAGAAATTACATTTTTGTAACAGACGAAATTTTCATTCTCCTCCCAGTTCTCACCAAAATGTTTCTTTAATAAATTAACTACATCTTTCAATTTTTCTTCCTTTGTTGCAATACCTATATTCAGATTCCTTGCAGAAAGCATTTCTAAGTTTTTTCCGCGTTTTAAAATAGTCTTGCCCACACACAGATCTGACCGATAATTCTCTCTTACTGTTGTTCTTTGTGACACTCTGTCTCCGCCTCTAAGCTCTTTCGATGCAGGGTTGCCAAAATAATATTAACGAGCATAAAAATTTGTGTTTTTCTTAACGTTGGATAAGACGAGTTTTGCTTTTCATATTTCTTAATGGTAGTACAGCAAAAATTGGATAAGAAGAGTTTTGCTCTAAATTGTTAGATGGATCAGACTTGGTTTTGCACGTACCAATGTTATGGATATGGACAGTTTTGCATTTGATAGTAGTTTTCTGAGCTCTATGGAAGAGGAATTAGACAAGATTTGCACAAACCGACTACATCAGTAGATAGATATTTGCAAGTAGTACAACATCCCATATGTAACCCTCTTTTTTTTTTTGTTTTTAATTTTGGATAAGGCGAGTTTTGCACTTGATAGCCTCATATATCATTTGTATAGTAAGGATTATTTTGATTTTTTATCCTCTTAAAAATGTTGTAAAAGTTCATAGTAAGCCTACTGTTTACAGCGAATGTGCACTTTAAACGAAATTGAAAATGCAAGTTTTTGACAATGTATGTGCATTATTAACTTGTTTTCAATTCTACAATTACATCCACTTCAATAAATGTGTAATAATAATAATAATAATAATAATAATAATAATAATAACAATAATTTTATAATTTTAACAATAATGAAACTTCGAAATCCTTCTACGCCACAAATGGGACTGTTGGGTTGGGTTAATTCATGATCAAATGAAAGTGAGAAATAAATTAATATTACAAATGAATAGCACACTTTAAAAGGAACTTACAAGCAAACCTTCTGATGGGGACAGATAAAAAAGTTAATTTTTTTTTCTTCCACCGTGTTAATAATGTCAAAAGAAGTGCTTATACAAATTTTGGCCACTCGACCGCAATTACGAGCACCATAAAAAAATAAGTTCGCCAGGGGCCGTTAACAGAAAAAAACACAATTTCATTGGTCAAATTTATTGGAACAAACACAACAATTATTCAGTTATTTTCCAACATATTTTCCACCGGAATTGAAACATTTCTCATTTCATAGGATCGACAGAGAGAGGTGCAGACGCAGTCAAACGCTGGTTCCGATCTAAGGCGGCTGACTTTTACGACACAAAAATTGAACCCATGGTATGAAAAAGTCTGAATTTCAGGGGGGGATATGTTTACAAATAGCGCAACAATTGCTGTATCTGTTACAATAAATATTTCCATGCAATTGTGTTTTTTTCTATAAACGGCTCGAGGGAAAATCACTTTCTGGACGGCCTCGTATTTGGGGTCAAGTGGCCAGAATTTGTATCAGAACTTCTTTTGACATTATTTACATGGTGGAAGAAAGAAATTTAACTTTTTTATCTGCCACTATCAGAACGTTTGCTTGTAAGTCAAATTTTGCTACTTTTCAGGAGAGCAAAGAAACTTATTTTCATGAATAGGCTACATACGAGTGTACCTGTCTCGTACCATAAATATCAACTTGATGGGAAAGATTTGACTAAGTTCCTTTCTTTGCATATCACTACTTGATGCAAATATTAATCACTTCATCAGAAAAGAATTACAAATTTTTACTTAGTTTATTTCTAAAAAGTGCGATTCAAATATACCTACAGGTGGTACATATTAATTATAGGATAAAGTACACATATTTTAGGCCTATCATTTAATTACAGAAATATTTGTGTGAGCCGCGGTAATGTATAGTTAACTCTATTTGTTCCACATAAAATACAAATTTTTACTAAATTTCAATGTAATAATAATTCATTCATTCATTTGGTGTTCTCCCCAAGGGCAAGTCTTTCACTGCAAACCCAGATTTCTCCAATCTTTCCTATTTTCTGCCTTCCTTTTCATTTCCTCATATGATCCATATATTCCACACCTGTGGAGTAACGGTCAGCGCGTCTGGCTGCGAAACCAGGTGGCCCGGGTTCGAATCACGGTCGGGGCAAGTTACCTGGTTCAGGTTTTTTCAGGGGTTTTCCCTCAACCTAATACGAGCAAATGCTGGGTAACTTTCGGTGCTATGTGGTCTGAGTACTACTGTAATTCTGATGTTTGTGTAAGGGAAACTACCTCTTTATAGGGATGAATTTAGACAAAATTAATAACTTGCTTCCTATGTAACATAATTTTATGAAACTTGATGCAGAACTTAAAGGTAGCTATGTGATCTGAGTACAAATTCTGATAATGTTTGTGTAAGGGAAAATACCCCTTTATAGGGAGTGAATTGAAACAAAATTTATAACGTCTTTTTCTTACCTAATGTATTTTCATGAAACTTCATGCAGAACTTGAAGGTACCATATGTAACTGTTGAATTTTAAATCTTTTTTATGTCTAATATTCTAGGTGTCATGTTCGATAAGAATCTTTGTTGGTCTTATCAGATTTATGATCTTTATAATCCTTAGACAGTATAAGGGGGGCGAAGGCTAATTGGGATTTCCTGGTCTCTGACTGGGTCAAAAACCCTGATGGATCTGATATTTAACTCTTGTGGTGAATTTCGGTGAAGTCCGGAGGGCCTAATTAGTCAAATCCACTCTCCTCACCTCCACGTGGGGCCCCCTGGGATCTTTTAAGATGCGAAAGAGAGAGTGGTGTGCGGAGAGCAATGGGAAGCTTCCGCATTTATCCATCCCAAAGAAGACTTAAAACAAATTATGCCATGATGCGTCCATTCTTGGTAAAAGAATCCGGACGTAAACTATCCCCCCAATCGGATGTCCGGGAGGGGGATACCGAGGAAGGACGTAACATGGCGGAAGCCATCACCGATGAAGAAAGAAGAGCTAGAGAAACTCCAGATCTGCCAGGTAAGGTGGAAAACTTAAAGGAAGCAAGGAGAAGAATGAGTGGATGTAATGGGAATATCAGAAGGGAGGTGGAACAATGGTGGAGAGTTGATGAGTGACGTATAGGGTTCGAAGTTGATGAAATATCAAATTTTTTCTGATATCACAGACAAAGCGAGATACGATATAAACTCGTTTAAATTCAACACGATCCAATATAGCCTATGACTACTTTTTTATTTTGCATTTACTCGCACTTTTTGTCTTTTATTGTTTACTGATCATTTTTTAGGAAATGTTCTACTTTTTGTTGCATTATTGCCCTTTCCTTGTTTCGAACGGAATTTTTTACGGCGTAATCGTAGCCTACATTCCAGAACCTAATGCAGATTGTGTCATGCACTGACTTCAGTGTTTTTGATGAAGATTTTTCACCAGCGGACCTTGGTCACTTCACGTATGTGGCCATGACGTCAGTTGAAGGAGAGAAGAGCTTTCCAATACACAGGAATGTCTTTCAAGTCTGAGATCCTAGAAATCATTATGATGTCATATATTTTACAATTTTAAAGCCATGTTATAAGTCATTTTCCTGTGACTTTTAGGTCATCAACTTCCGAGCCCTAATTGCAAATAATTGTAAAATATACACAATGCTTTAACTTGTAAGTCAAGTAAAAAAATATTTATTATTTATACAGACATAGCCTCTGGCTACGTGTGGATGTTAAAATGTTCAATAACACATAGTAATGCGAACAAAATAAAAAGTTTGAGGAAAGGAAAGCAAACTTAAAAGTGTGTAATTTAGTTATATGTTGTTCAATGTTATATTGAGTTTGCACTGTTTAACAGGTTTTGTGCCTACCAACAGCCCAATTAACATCAGGTGGGCTGTGGAGAACTGCATAAATGACGACGAAGACGACGTTTATATTCCGGATATAGAAGAGTTGCCTTCTGTTGACAGTGAGTGAACTATATCCACCATAAACATTCATTTACAGCTAATAAAAGCACGTTCAGGGCAAAATTTTAATATTTTTATTTCAAAATTTGCAAGTTCCTGGTCACATATGAGTAAACGAGGTAATAACGACCTTATGTAATTGTAAGGAATAGTAAAGACAAAGAGGGGAAGGAACTGGCCAGCCTAACCCATTATCTCCTGGCCTAGTTGCCTCATGAGTGGTACCTTATTGGTGTCACTTTGAGTTCATACCTGTCTTTTCCGGGAATTGACTAAATAACAACAGTATTGACAATTTATAGAGATTGTTTTAAAAAATGGACTGGAAGTAATCAAAGTGTTAGGGAATGTTAGCTAAGAATTGTTAGAGGTTGAATTGCACCGTAACTTTGTCGGAAAATGTGTTACATGCAATCATACCTGGGGAATCACCGGTGTCTTGTCCTGAAAATTGATACCTGGTCCAGCTGAGGAATGTTCTAGGAAATAGTTTCAGGAGAGCAGCAAGGAACCCGAGACATTATTAGCATGAACGAGTAGACGCAAACTGATCTACGCGGGCAGATTGGTTCACGACTGGAATAACGCTAAAATTATGTTTTAGAGTACAATTTCTATAACTGTTTTTTTGTTTTTGTTTTTTATTTTGTTTGAAGAAGACAAACTATATCCCATGTAATGGTTTGTTTTTTATATATATTTTTTGAGTCAGGTCAAGCGTAATAATAAGTGATAGGATTTGGACAATAATTATTCCTCTTTCTGTTGAATAAACTAAAACATCGGTCACATGACTCTGTGAAAAAAAATTCCATTTTCGAGTTATTCAAGAAATAAAAATCACTGCACCCAGGCTCGAATCCGCTCTTCTCTGCATGATTCGCACATGTCTGAGCCATCTGAGACCAGACGGAGGACTTCACTTCTGCGCGGTCTGTCAGTACCCTCACCGAGGTCTGAATATAGTACACTATATAGACGGCCAGTTCAAGAGGGATACAACTCAGAATTTAAAGCTATGAGTAACCAGAATTTTAAAGCTGTGAAAAGTCCAATTAACGCATTCTAATTATTTGAAACTTACAGTATAAGTATATGAAACATCATTAACAGAATTCTGGAGTAATTGGTTACTCACACGACATATTGCTTTAAAATGCAGTTTTCTGAAAACTTTAAATTTTCAATCGTTTCCTTCAGAACTGAGTCGTTCATATCAATTATACAACAAATCCATTTTCTTCGTATTTTCTCAAGTGCGTTTCAGAACGCTTTACGACAGCACTCGAAATAGAACGAATGCTCTATGTCTCTGAGCATGCGCAGTTGCTTGTATCTGGAACTTAGAATATTCAAAAGGCCAGTAATTTTTTCTTATAGTGTACATAATCACGGCTCCCTAAAAATGATTTACTTATTGTTGATAGTTTAATGACGTACATGTTATCATTCTTATCTAATATGCACTCTTTATCTTGTTCATTAGCTAGCAATCAGTGTGATAACGACGATTTCCACCCAGCATTATTGTTGTTGTTTAGCCTAATGTTCGAAGACAAGTCTGAACCTCACAAGTGATACTAAGAAGGCACCACTTATGAGGTAACTAGGTCTGGAGATTATGGATTAGGGTGGCCAGTTTCTTTCCCAATCCAGTGCATACAACGCCGACTAGATACATATTACACTAGTCAGACTTCAGATGCATGCAAACAATAATTGTTCTTCCTCTGACACACATCGTCAAGTGAGATGTGCTGCCTGATAATATATGTACATATCAACCAGAAACTCAATATTGGTTTTTAGCTCGACCCACAACAGGAGAGCAGACAACCTCGGCTGCAGCCATGCGGGAATCGGATGGGTTCCAGATAATCTACGTAAACGAACATTTCACCTATTCCTCCTCTTCTGAAGGTACAGTAATATTGCAAAGTAGGGAAGCAGTAACTAAACACAATGAATACAGGGTGTTTCAGAAGGAATAGTAAATGTATTAGAGAGCGGTAGCATGGACTATTGTGTGTAAAAGAGTTCATATAAACATGTGTCCAATTTTTAATGTGTGTGAAAATACAGCTCTTAGAATGTTACATATAGGTAATAAATGTTAGAAATTATATGAAGCAAATGACTACGCACAAAGTGATAGTACGTGTCGCTCTTGTAAGATCGTCTGAGGGTAGCACTGATCATAAAGGGATGTAGAGAAATAGCCGTTGGCTACAAAGGTGGGCATGTTCGTCCAGCATGACGGGGCGCCTGTATATTTTAGCCTCCAGGTAACTCACTTAATATCACATTCCGCGAAAGATGGATCAGCCGCGATAGTCACATGCATTGGCCAAGGACCCCAGGCCTTAATCCTGTCGATTTTGTCTTTGTACAAAACCTAGCAAACACAAGGATCAGATTATTGGTCGCTCGCATTATAAATAAAAAGGAACGACAAGAATAACAGAGCGGAAGAATGCATTGAACTCTTGAATTGTATTGTAAATAAACACTAAGTGTAATTGTTAAGTCATTTGTCTTTCCTTCTTGTCTTGTAGGCTTGTTATGCAAAACATACAAAAGTTGTATTTCCACACTCATTGAAAATTGGACATTTGTTTATATAAACTTTTTTACTCAGCATAGTCCATACTACCGCCCTCTAAATATTTACTATTCCTCCTCAAACACCCTGTATTTAGAGAAAAATTACCTACTCATCTGTCATTTAAACTGCAGAATGATTCTTCCGTTTTGTTTGTCAAACTCGTCTTTGACGACATCGTAAAATATAAATTGTTGTGACAGTGCCTTAAAAGATTTTTCAATTTCAAAACTGCCAAGTGTGACATTCGCTTTTGGCGTATGGAGTTTCTCACAAATGTCTTTACTCTGTTGAGAACAGAGAGGAAGTAGTGGCAGGAATTGTTAGTGAAGTTCACAAACTTTGACAACTGCAGAGTTGGCTGTCTCTAGTTTATTTTCCTTAATAAATTTCAACAACTCACTCACGCACTCAAAGATAATAAAATATATTAGGTCTTGAAACTTTTAACTTACTGTGCTGTAAAAACAGTAAAACGTGACGTATCAGGTTTTTCCCCTGTACTATTCATATGATAAATGATACGACATGACATTATATACGATACGATACCGTGTGATATAATATGATATGATAGGATATGATATGAAGAGCAGAGGGGAAAACGCGACAAGATCAAAATAATTCATTTTCTGTAATAATAATAATAATAATAATAATAATAATAATAATAATAATAATAATAAAAATCCGTTGCGCCACAGCCCTTGAAGGGTCCAGGCCACATCCGGTTGCTTGTCTCACGTTCACATGCCGAAGCAGAGGTGGACGATCATCCAATCAGATTGGAGGTATCGTGTCGTTAACACGATGGTCCCCCCAGCCGTTATAGCTCGCTTTCGCAACCGAATTTCGCTACTCTTCGTAGCCCCACAAGTTCATCACGATGCTAGATGGCACCGATCCCATACACTGGTCGAAATGTAATGAGAAAAGTTGTTCCCCCATGAGGACTCGGACCAGCGCGCATTCCATAACGCGACTCCTAGGCAGGATGCCTTAGACCAGCCGTGGCGAAAATGTGATCGTGCGCCGAGACACTGTGTAATCTGCAACGTGCATAGCACCTATGGAGGGAGGCGGACACCCGAAGGGGAAGTGAAGCAACTGTCTGACTTATTAACGGATTTCATTTTCTTATGTCAAGCACTTGAATATAATTTAATACAGTATCAGGTTACAAACTAATGTTTAGTACGTGTAACGAAGAAAGAAATGAACAATGAAACATAGGACACATTATCACAACCTGTTAATTGTCTTCAGAATGTCTCTGCGACAGAGTTTCAAAATCAGGAATGATGTCACTTACTGCCAGTCGTAGTTGATCACGAAGGTATTTGTCTGTCAGTCGTGATCTAAATTTGGTTTTTACTATTTTCATTGTTGAAAATAATTTTTCACAAATGTAAATTGTAGCGAACATGGCTTCAACATAGGAAGCGAAAGAACGAAACTTCGGATATTTATTTTTTGGTAAAGATTTGAAAAGTCCTTACATCTACAGTAGCTTTCATTTAACATCACATTGTAAATCTGGGAGTTTAAATTGAAGCTCTAACCGCATTATTCGTACATCCGCTGAAAAAGGTTTCGAGATACAGGTAGTATAATGCCGTTTTATGTTATATAACCATTTCCTCGTAATACTTGTGAACAAGTCATACGTTTACAGTAATATTCTCATAATATCGGCAGCAAAAAAATGCGTCCTCCCATCCTCCTTGAAACTTTTGTTTTTGTAGACGTACATGGTTTCCAGAGAGACATTGGACGATATGCCACTCGCAGGTCAGAGACAGAGACAAATACAAATGGAACGGAGTTTGACTCCAGTGAGTGAGAGGGTGGGGGTAGGGAAAGTAGAAAACAAGAGAAATGCATAGCTATCATTGCGAGCCACAATGTGCTTGGGAGTCACATTTTCGCCACGGCTGGTTTGGAGTAAAAGAGAAACATTTTTGGGGAAGTATTCCTTACATATGGCTATAACTAATGATATGTTATGAGTGTAATATATTATGAAATTAACAATAAAATTAAGGATTTATTACTTTTTGACCCCATTTACCTATAGTTACCCTAGTTCTTAGTTCTCGGTGTAGTATGCGTCCCGGTAATAAATTCGCCTAATGAAAACTAGAAGATATATTTCAAAGTTTCTCAAATTGTTATATATTTGGTTCTGACCTCTACCGTGATTAGAAAGTTCGCTCACTCTTACATGATCAGAAAATTGTATATCAGATACCTTTGAACGCCAGTGTGCACACAGACACTCTACATTTAGAAGCAATCTGTAAATAAAAGAATAAGGATAAATTAAAATCATTTCTTAAATAAAATTCGAAATTACTTTTATTTCAGTTAATTAAATTTATTTTTCTTTAAGGCTATACGTGCGTTAGAAGTAACTTTACTACGCGCTTTAACTTTTGATTCACGTACATACTGTCTCGTACCTATTTATCATGTTCATTACATTCGCTAACAATCATGTTATTACGAAGATTAAAGCACAGAATTATATTGCGTTTCAGATGGACTCTGCAGCGACCCGACGCGCCTCAGCGAGGAAAGCTCAACATCCGGCTGGACTACCCAGAGCAGCGCAGCCAGTGTGTCAGAAGGTACCTACAGCAATTGTTTACATTCTGAGGCGGTGGCGCTTTCAGCCATGAACAAGTTCGAATTTTACTGTAAATAAAAGTATAGGGATAAATTAATTTCATTCCATAAATAAAATTCGAAATTACTTTTGTTTCAGTTTATTGAATTTATACGTGCGTTAGAAGTAACTTTACTTCGCACTTCAACTTTTGATTCACGTACATACTGTGTACTGCCTATTCATTACATTCGCTGTCAATCATTTTATTACGACGATTGAAAGACAGAATTATATTGCATTTCAGATGTTTGCTACAGCGAGCCCGACCTGAGGCACTTCCACTACTACTACGCCAGCATGAGATCCAGCTCGCCTGCACAGCGCAGCGCAGGTACAGTACTTGTCTACATTCTGAACAAGTAGGCTAAATAAAAGAATAAGGATAAATTAATTTCATTTTTTAAAGTAAGATGAAAGAATTACTTCTATTTCGGTTCACTTGCGCTTATTTTGGCTGCCGTTTACCATATATGGTCCATATTGGCATATACAATTGTGTTGCCCCAAGACCAGAAATGCTAAATGTGTTTCCATGTTAAATTGTCTATGTTGTAAACTCTTCATAGTAAAATGGTTATCACAACATGACCCTCGTGTTCGGAATCCATTTTGATCTTTTGTCTTCATAAAGATGTGATAATTTATTTTTGATTATGGTTGTACAGATTTTATAACCTGATTTGAGAAGCCGTATGCCTCTATAATTTTCACATTGCTTTTTGTTTCCTTTCTTATAGATGGGCATTATTATAACCTTTTGCCAACTTATTTTCTGGGGGTTTCGATCCTGCCCAAATATTGTTTAAGAAGCATAAAAATCTATAAGTAAATTCTTCTCCAGCGCATTTAAAAAGCTCTGTATTTAAACCATCTTCAACTGGAGCTTTTCCGTTTTTTTTAGTGTTTATACAGATCTACTTCAATGAGTTCGTCTTAAGCAGGGGGCGGATGTTGATGAAAAGTCATCTTCGTATTTCTCACATTACGACGATGCCTATTAATATAGACGTCCTTTCTATGTTAATATCAATGTAAAAAATTAATTTCTTATATTTCATTTTTGCATTTATTTTACGTTTCTGAACTAATAGGTCAGTTTTACATTTCTTTTCGGCTTTTTCGGTCATTTTTAATAACTTGAACAACTTTTAGATCATTTTGAATGCATTTTAGTTTCTTCTTTACATATAGGCCTGTTAAATCTTTTCTAAGCAAACAGTTCAGTAGTAGGTCCTACTAGTAATTACCTACTGAATAAGTGAATAACAGTGAAGTTTGGTTTCGTAGTTTGAAAGAAACTCTAAAGTCTATTATTTCTTTTATGCCATGGCGATGTTATTCTAATAGCGGATACAACTAAATAAAGATCCGTCTCTAATTCGTTTACTCCAAAGTGTTTAAGTGAATGCTTTCTTGACGTGAAGGCATTTCGTGGTATACGAGTAGCTTCTAGCCACGTAACTTATCCTTTTCAGTTGGACATTTGAGAACTGTTACATAACACTCTCAATTATAGCACTCTGGTAATTGTTGGTACACACAGGCATACAACATTTAGGAGCCATCTATAAATAAACGAATATGGGTAAATTAATTTAATTTTTTAATGAAAGTACAGTATAAACTTTCTTTATTTCAGATCCCTGAATTTATTTTTCTTTGAGATTATACTTATATTAGAATTAACCCTTATTACGTGCTTCTTTTGAATTCCTGTCAGACTTTACTTTTATAATTCACTTATTGTTAACAGTCTGGTGACGTGCATTTTGTCATGCTACTGCCCGTCCGTCAAAACAGGGGAAATCACATGACTACTTAGGCTAAGGGGGGCTTTTTCTTTAAATTATTTTAAACAGTTGTCACATGGTCGTCAAAACAGGGGAAATCACATGACAATTACTTACTTAGGCTAAGGGGGCCTTTTTCTTTAAATTATTTTAAACAGTTGTATAATACTACGTAAACTTCCAATTTCGTACAGAAAATAATTGCAGAGGTGAGCCTAACAAGTCAGCCACTAGCCCTTACAGAGAGGACAGGAGAAACAGGAGTGCGGCAACCCGGGATGCAACATAACCATTCGGCCGCACAATACCTATTTATATATACTCTTCATAGTTAGCAATCAGTGTATTATGAAGATTTCAATTCAGAATTACACTGTATTTGACCTCGACGTGAAACAATTGCAGATGACCTGGCAACAACGATGATGGCAGACGCTCCCACACAGACTGGCGAGAGCAGCGTAGACGCTGTTACTCAAACGGAGGAGAACAGCATAGACGCTGTCACTCAAATGGAGGAGAGCAGCGTAGACGCTGTCACTCAAATGGAGGAGGGCAGCGTAGACGCTGCCACTCAGTCTAAGGAGAGCAGCATAGACGCTGCCACTCAAACGGAGGAGAGCAGCGTAGACGCTGCCACTCAAACGGAGGAGAGCAGCGTAGACGCTGTCCAGGAGCAGTCAGCAGAGGATGAAGATGCGGGGAGACGTAGGAAGAAGAATCGCTGCTGGTCACGTTTCAGGCAAGTATTTCGTAGGGTTTTTCGTCTTTTTAGGCGTAGGTAGTATAAATAATGTATGTCTAAGAGCCATGTTCTGATCTGATCATGGCTTGATTGTGGTGGTAGTAGTAGCAGTAGTGGTAGTAGTAGTAGTAGCAATGGTAGTAGTATTAGTAGTAGTAGTAGTAGTATTAGTAGTAGCAGCAGCAGGGTAGTGGTAGTAGTCTTCCTTTTCCTTCCCTGTATCCTATTCCTGATTACTATGCAATATGCAATAGTTCTCCACATACTCTGGTTTAGAAACACTCTCGGCTACTAACTAATCCTCCTCTATTATCATTGCTGCCTTTCATTACTGTTGTCCCTAATTTTCTGTTTATCTTCAATCATTTTATATTCACTAATTATCCATATTCCACTTTCTCATCTACATTACAATATTACATTATTTGCCCTATTTTTCACTTACCTTTTCTCAGAACCACTCTTGAATTCATTCAATGTTCCAATATTTGTAGTACTGCCTTACTACCACTTCTTGGATTCACTTATCACTTTTCCTCTTTAATTGGTATAGCTTTTATGGTTCACTCTTCATACTTGTGCTTACTTTCACTTTTTCTCTATTGCACTTCCCAGATTCTTCCTTCTCTAGTACATGAAACACGGAATATTCTTTACTTACGATTTCTAACTCTCTTTAGTACTTTCCTTTTTACTGGTTTATTCTATTCGTGTTCCCCATAATACTTATTTATTTATTCCTCGATATTTATCTCAGTTCCACTTTAGTTACACATAACGATCCAATCCCCACTTTGTTGTTTAGATTAGGTCGCCCTTTTCTCTGCTGCTCGAAGATCTTCGATTCTTGATCTTGTTCCTGCCCTACTTTTTGTTGTCTGCCTGATCTGTACCGTTACCGTTGTCCATTGTTGTTCCTCCTCCGTGTTTTTGTTATCTTCGCCGTCCTCTTCTTGAGTCTCCTCCGTGATTTTGGGGATTGGATTTGCGGTCTGTTTGTTTGCTCCTGCTGGCCCTCCTTGATCCGCGTCCTGGTGTTGCTTCCCCGTTTTTATTTCTTTTCCCTTTAGGACTTCTATTTCTTGGTTTATCATGTTCTTTAAGTTTCGTGTTATGGTGTCCATCATATTATTGACGTTCCGCATGATGTTGACTGTTACTTTTCCTTCTAATGTTTGTAGGAAGTTTGTTTGTTCCATCTTGCTATTTTCTTCGCGGTGCGCTCTCTGGACGTGGTCTTGGCCGTTCGAGTTACTGCGGCAGACTCCTCTTTGCATTTCTTGCGCGCTGTCAACAGATGGCACCACCTGTCTCGTGTCGATATTGGCGTCTCCCTCTTTTGCTGTGTCGATGTGAAGCCCCATACATTGTCAGTTCCCTCTTCATTTTCTAATTTCTCTTTTTTCTTCCAGTGACTTAATATATATCTTTATTGTACTCACTGTGTTCAGGATGTCTTCTTTGATGTCCGTTTTTAGGTATCCACCTGTTTCTGCTATGTTTATCAGTTTTGTAGAGCACATTCTGCTGTCTTACATATTGCTTAAGCCATCTTACTTATACTTACTTACATTTCGTGTTTATTGATATGCATATTACGAACGGTTATTCTATAAGTTTTATATTTCAGTTGACGTTAAAACATACAAAAAGGAACTGTGATTTCATTTACTTATTATCGTACCGTAGGCGTTTGCGAATTAAGATTTCTGATGAGGGGGAATAGAATTCTAGATAGAAAATACCATACATATTATTATTATTATTATTATTATTATTATTATTATTATTATTATTATTATTATTATTATTATTATTAATCCCCCATAAAGCTCACCCTGCAAATAAGAATCACTTGCATTCTTTTGTTTCCCTCCGTCTCAAAGCATATTCATATTTCCATAATTTTGGTTAAATCCAGTTATAGGTTGCCGAGGCGAAGTGTCATGGCGGACGCGCGCACGGCTACTATTAATTAAGCATGTATGCACGGCAGCCAACACTACACTCCTTAAAGATGAGAGAAAAGTTGCTATCATGTATTTCCAAAGCGAATAGTTGTAACTGTATGAAATCGTGGACGTAGTTTACAGACAGAACACCAGAGTCGCATTGACACGATGCTTCCAGCTCAGGAGAACAGTACGGAAAAGAAATTGTGGACCAAACAAATTATTACCCGGGTTCGATCCCCGTATAAATGTAATTCCATGGTACATGTATAAGCATCACAGATATGCAAATAATCGTAAAACTAGGACATATAATGCCCCAATAACAGGAAAGGTAATGCACTGAGGTCATAGAGTGGACTACGAGGACAGACAATGGACTGGTAGGACGGAGAGTGTAGTTACAGCACAGAGATTAGACTGAGAGGAAATACGACTGAACTTATAGGACACAGAGTGCTAGGACATAGATTGGCCTGAAAGCACACAGAGTGGACTGAGAGCACATAGAGTGGACTGAGAGCACATAGAGTGGACTGAGAGTGGACTGGTAGGAGTGTAGTGACAGGACACAGATTGGATTGAGAGAACATAGATTGGACTGAGAGCACATAGAGTGGGCTGAGAGCACATAGAGTGAACTGAGAGCACATAGAGTGGACTGAGAGTGGACTGGTAGCAAAGAGAGTGTAGTGACAGGACATGGATTGGACTGAGAGCACATAGATTGGACTGAGAGCACATAGAGTGGACTGAGAGCACATATATTGGACTGAGAGCAACATAGAGTGGACTGAGAGCACATAAGTGGACTAAGAGTAAAACAGTGGACTGAGCTGACATAGTGTGGACTGAGAGTGGACTGGTAGGAAACAGAGTGTAGAGACAGGACACAGATTGAATTGAGAGCACATAGATTGGACTGAGAGCACATAGAGTGGACAGAGAGCACATAGAGTGAACTGAGAGTAGAAACAGTGGACTGAGATGACATAGAGTGGACTTAGAGTGGACTGGTGGGAAAGAGAGTGTAGTGACAGGACAGAGATTGGAATGAGAGAACATAGATTGGACTGAGAGCACATAGAGTGGACTGAGAGTACATATATTGGACTGAGAGCAACATAGAGTGGACTGAGAGCACATAAGTGGACTGAGAGTAAAACAGTGGACTGAGCTGACATAGTGTGGACTGAGAGTGGACTGGTGGGAAAGAGAGTGTAGAGACAGAACACAGATTGGATTGAGAGCACATAGATTGGACGGAGAGCACATAGAGTGGACAGAGAGCACATAGAGTGAACTGAGAGTAGAAACAGTGGACTGAGATTACATAGAGTGGACTTAGAGTGGACTGGTGGGAAAGAGAGTGTAGTGACAGGACAGAGATTGGAATGAGAGAACATAGATTGGACTGAGAGCACATAGAGTGGAATGAGAGCACAAAGAGTGGACTGAGAGTACAAAAAGTGGGCTGGGATGACATAGAGTGGACTCACAGTGGACTGGTAGGAAAGAAAGTGTCGCGACAAGAGAGAGATTGGACCGAGAGCACATAAAATGGACTGAGAGAACAGAGAGTGTGGAAACAGGATAAAGATTGGACTCAGAGCACATAAATTGGACTGAGAAGACAAAGAGTAGACTTAGATGACACAGAGTGGACTGGTAGGAAGGAGACTGTATTGACAGGACAGAGACTGGACTGAGAGCACACAGAGTGGACTGAGAGATCAGTGAGTGGACTGGGAAGACAAAGAGAAGACTGAGAGTACAGAGAGTAGACTGAGAGTGGACTGAGATTACATAGAGTGGAATGAGACTACAGAGAGTGGATTGGTGGGAAAGAGAGTGTAGTGACAGGACAGAGATTGGACCGGGGGCACATAGAGTGGACTGAGAGGACAGTGAGTGGAGTGAGAGAAAAGAGAGCGTAGAAACAGGACAGAGACTGTACTAAGAGCACATAGAGTGGACTGAGATACAAAGAGAGGACTGCGAAGATATAGAGTGGACTGTTAGGACAGACAGGGAGTGGACTAAGAGGACATAGAGTGGACTGAGAAGACAAGGAGTGGACTGAGATTAGATAGAGTGGGCTGAGAGGATAGGGAGTGGACTGAGAAGATAGTGGAGTGGACTGAGAATAGATACAGTGGACTGAGAAGACAGGGAGGGGACTAGAAGAACATAGAGTGGACTGAGATGACGTAGAGTGGACAGAGAAGACAGGGAGTGGACTGAGATGACATAGAGTGGCCTAAGAGAACATAGAGATGTCTGGGAGTACATAGAGTGGACTCAGATGACATAGAGTGGACTGAGAAGTAGAGAGAAGACTGAGAGGAGATAGAGTGGACTGAGAAGACAGATACTGGACTGAGAGGACACAGAGTGTACTGAGATAACACAGACTGGACTGAGAGGACATAGAGTGGACTGAGAAGGGAGGGAGTGGACGGAAATTGCATACAGTGTATTGAGAGTACAGAGGGTGGACTGAGAGGACATAGTGTGAACTGAGAAATCAGGGAGTGGACTGAGAGTACACAGAGTGTACTGAGATGACACAGAGAGTACTGAGATGACATAGAGTGGACTGAGAAGACAGGAAGCGGGCTGAGAGAACACAGAGTGTACTGAGATGACACAGAGTGTACAGAGATGACATAGAGTGGATTGAGAAGACAGGGAGTGGGCTGAGAGAACAAAGAGTGTATTGAGATAACACAGAGTGTACGGAGATGACATAGAGTGGACTGAGAAGACAGAGAGTGGGCTGAGAGAACACAGAGTGTACTGGCATGATACAGAGAGTACTGAGATGACATAGAGTGGACTGACATGACACAGAGTGTACTGAGATGACACAGATTGTACTGAGATGACACAGAGTGGACTGAGATGACACAGAGAGGACTGAGATGACATAGTGTGGGCTTAGATGACACAGTGTACTGAGATGACACAGAAAGTACTGAGATGACATAGAGTGTACTGAGATGACACAGAGAGTACTGAGATGACACAGAGAGTACTGAGATGACACAGAGAGTACTGAGATCACATAGAGTGGACTGACATGACACAGAGTGTACAGAGATGACACAGAGAGGACTGAGATGATATAGAGTGGACTGAGATGACGCAGAGTGTACTGAGATGACACAGAAAGTACTGAGATTACATAGAGTGTACTGAGATGACTCAGAGAGCACTGAGATGACATAGAGTGGACTGAAAAGACAGGGAGTGGGCTGAGAGAACACAGAGTGCACTGGGATGACATAGAGAGTACTGAGATGACATAGAGTGGACTGACATGACAGACAGTGTACTGAGATGACATAGATTGCACTGAGATGGCATAGAGTGGACTGAGATGACACAGAGAGGACTGAGATGACATAGAGTGGACTGAGATGACACAGATTGTACTGAGATGGCACACAGTGCACTGCGATAACACAGAGAGGACTGAGATGACATAGAGTGGACTGAGATGACACAGAGTGTACTGAGATGACACAGAAAGTACTGAGATGACACATAGTGTACTGAGATGACACAGAGAGTACTGAGATGACACAGAGTGTACTGAGATGACATAGAGTGGACTGAGATAACACAGAGTGGACTGAGATAAACATAGAGTAGACTGAGGTAACACAGAGTGTACTGAGATGACTCAGAGAGTACTGAGATGACTCAGAGAGCACTGAGATGACATAGAGTGGACTGAGATGACAGGGAGTGGGCTGAGAGAACACGGAGTGCAGTGGGATGACATAGAGAGTACTGAGATGACATAGAGTGGACTGACATGACAGAGAGTGGACTGAGATGACACAGAGAGGACTGAGATGATATAGAGTGGACTGAGATGACACAGATTGTACTGAGATGGCACAGAGTGGACTGAGATGACACAGAGAGGACAGAGATGACATAGAGTGGACTGAGATGACACAGAGTGTACTGAGATGACACAGAAAGTACTGAGATGACACAGAGTGTACTGAGATGACACAATGAGTACCGAGATGAAATAGATTGGACTGAGATGGCACAGAGTGGACTGAGATAACATGGAGTAGACTGAGATATCACAGAGTGTACTGAGATGACTCAGAGAGTACTGAGATGACTCAGAGGGTACTGAGATGACATAGAGTGGACCGAGATGACACAGGGAGTACTGAGATGACATAGAGTGGACTGAGATGACACAGAGTGTACTGAGATGACACAGAGTGTAGTGAGATTACACAGTGTGTACTGAGATGACATAGAGTGGACTGAGATGACACAGAGTGTACTGAGATGACTTAGAGTGGACAGAGATGACATAGAGTGGACTGAGATGACATAGAGTGTAGTGAGATGACACAGAGTGTACTGAGATGACAGAGTGGACTGAGATGACACAGAGTGTGCTGAGATGACACAGAGAGTACTGAGGTGACATAGAGTGGACTGAGATGACACACAGAGTGCTGAGATAACATAGAGTGGACTGAGATGACACAGAGTGTACTGAGATGACACAGAAAGTACTGAGATTACATAGAGTGTACCGAGATGACTCAGAGAGCACTGAGATGACATAGAGTGGACTGAAAAGACAGGGAGTGGGCTGACAGAACACAGAGTGCACTGGGATGACATAGAGAGTACTGAGATGACATAGAGTGGACTGACATGACAGAGAGTGTACTGAGATGACATAGATTGTACTGAGATGGCATAGAGTGGACTGAGATGACACAGAGAGGACTGAGATGACATAGAGTGGACTGAGATGACACAGATTGTACTGAGATGGCACAGAGTGCACTGCGATGACACAGAGAGGACTGAGATGACATAGAGTGGACTGAGATGACACAGAGTGTACTGAGATGACACAGAAAGTACTGACATGACACATAGTGTACTGAGATGACACAGTGAGTACTGAGATGACACAAAGTGTACTGAGATAAACATAGAGTAGACTGAGATAACACAGAGTGTACTGAGATGACTCAGAGAGTACTGAGATGACACAGAGTGGACTGAGATGACACAGAGCGTACTGTGATGACACAGAGAGTACTGAGATGACACAGAGTGGACTGAGATGACACAGAGAGTACTGAGATGATTTAGAGTGAACTGAGATGACATAGAGTGGACTGAGATGACACAGAGTGGACTGAGATAAACATAGAGTAGACTGAGATAACACAGAGTGTACAGAGATGACTCAGAGAGTACTGAGATGACATAGAGTGGACTGAGAAGACAGGGAGTGGGCTGAGAGAACACGGAGTGCACTGGGATGACATAGAGAGTACTGAGATGACAAAGAGTGGACTGACATGACAGAGAGTGGACTGAGATGACACAGAGAGGACTGAGATGACATAGAGTGGACTGAGATGACACAGATTGTACTGAGATGGCACAGAGTGGACTGAGATGACACAGAGAGGACTGAGATGACATAGAGTATACTGAGATAACACAGAGTGTACTGAGATGACACAGAAAGTACTGAGATGACACAGAGTGTACTGAGATGACACAGTGAGTACCGAGATGACATAGAGTGGACTGAGATGACACAGAGTGGACTGAGATAACATAGAGTAGACTGAGATAACACAGAGTGTACAGAGATGACTCAGAGAGTACTGAGATGACTCAGAGGGTACTGAGATGACATAGAGTGGACCGAGATGACACAGGGAGTACTGAGATGACATAGAGTGGACAGAGATGACACAGAGTATACTGAGATGACACAGAGTGTAGTGAGATTACACAGTGTGTACTGAGATGACATAGAGTGGACTGAGATGACACAGAGTGTACTGAGATGACTTAGAGTGGACTGAGATGACATAGAGTGGACTGAGATGACATAGAGTGTAGTGAGATGACACAGAGTGTACTGAGATGACAGAGTGGACTGAGATGACACAGAGTGTGCTGAGATGACACAGAGAGTACTGAGGTGACATAGAGTGGACTGAGATGACACACAGAGTGCTGAGATGACATAGAGTGGACTGAGATGACACAGAGTGTAGTGAGATGACACAGAGAGTACTGAGATGACACAGAGTGGACTGAGTTGACACAGAGTGTAGTGAGATGACACAGAGAGTACAGAGATGACACAGAGTGGACTGAGATGACACAGAGAGTGCTGTGATGACACAGAGAGTACTGAGATGACACAGAGTGGACTGAGATGACACAGAGAGTACTGAGATGATTTAGAGTGAACTGAGATGACATAGAGTGGACTGAGATGACACAGAGTGTACTGAGATGACATAGAGTGTAGTGAGATGACACAGAGTGTACTGAGATGACAGAGTGGACTGAGGTGACACAGAGTGTGCTGAGATGACACAGAGAGTACTGAGGTGACATAGAGTGGACTGAGATGACACACAGAGTGCTGAGTTGATATAGAGTGGACCGAGATGACACAGAGTGTAGTGAGATGACACAGAGAGTACTGAGATGACACAGAGTGGACTGAGATGACACAGAGTGTAGTGAGATGACACAGAGGGTACTGAGATGACACAGAGTGGACTGAGATGACACAGAGAGTACTGAGATGACACAGAGAGTACTGAGATGACACAGAGTGGACTGAGATGACACAGAGAGTACTGAGATGACATAGAGTGTACTGAGATGACACAGAGAGTACTGAGTTGACATAGGGTGGACTGAGATGACACAGAGTGTACTGAGATGAAATAGAGTGGACTGAGATGACAAAGAGTGTACTGAGATGACACAGAGAGTACTGAGATGACACAGAGTGGACTGAGATGACACAGAGTGTGCTGAGATGACACAGAGAGTACTGAGGTGACATAGAGTGGACTGAGATGACACACAGAGTGCTGAGTTGATATAGAGTGGACCGAGATGACACAGAGTGTAGTGAGATGACACAGAGAGTACTGAGATGACACAGAGTGGACTGAGATGACACAGAGTGTAGTGAGATGACACAGAGGGTACTGAGATGACACAGAGTGGACTGAGATGACACAGAGAGTACTGAGATGACACAGAGAGTACTGAGATGACACAGAGTGGACTGAGATGACACAGAGAGTACTGAGATGACATAGAGTGTACTGAGATGACACAGAGAGTACTGAGTTGACATAGGGTGGACTGAGATGACACAGAGTGTACTGAGATGAAATAGAGTGGACTGAGATGACACAGAGTGTACTGAGATGACACAGAGAGTACTGAGATGACACAGAGGGTACTGAGATGACACAGAGTGGTCTGAGATGACACAGAGTGTACTGAGATGACACAGGGAGTACTGAGATGACACAGAGATGACTGAGATGACACAGCGTAGGGCAGAATAACGGTCTATGTTACAATTTTTAAAATCGAGTTTTAATGGAAACTGTTTTTCAATTTCAGTATCAGAGGAACTTCTACACAAGTTACAACCATGAATTTCTTGCTAGAAACAACGGTCTATTTCACTATATTTTTAGTCACTTCTACCGAATGCATGTAGTATTGTAGGGCAATGTCTAGTAGCTACTTCTGAGAGAGGTGTTGAGGAACTAGGAGACCGTAACCTCACGACCTATGAGTGCGATATGCCGAGCTGAGATAACTGAGATAACATTCAGTAGGGTATATCATCCGTTGAAAAACATTACCGCTCCATAGTCTGTAAAGAAACATTTTAAATCTCTGCCTCTATGCAAGTCACAGTTTGCGTTTAGAAGGAAGAGAGATAGCAAAATGTTGTAATGTTTTTAATACTATACTAAAAGCATGAGATTTCTGCGGAAGATACTACAGGATCGAAGACTCATTCGAGGACGACCGAACATTATTGATTTGCGTTGCAAGAATATGACAAAAGTTAAACGCTTTAGAGCAGAGCATAGACAAATTGTCTCTGTGAGTCTTCGATAGACACCGATTTTAATTTCCAAAAAATAGTGCCAGAAAAAATAAGATGTTAGAAGGAAACAAGTCAAAAGGCTAATAATAGTAGATATCGGTTTCGAAACTGATTTCTTGATGGTGGTCTCCTCAGTTATAAAGTTGGCTCAACTAGTGGTGACTACCACCAAGATATGAATTCCTCCAGCTTAGAGAAATGGTTCAGAGAGCGAGTAACTCCAAACTTGCCACCTGCGTCTGTAACAGTGCGAGTCATCTATGGGCGAAATAATTCGAGTAAGTGGAGATGAGATGATGGAAGTGATAGTGATGATGATGGTGGTGGTAGTGGAATGAAAGTCCTAGTGCTAGTGATAACTCTGTCTTAGCTATGTCTTTGGAGTGAAAAACACATGGTTTTATGTGACAATAATAACATATACAAGTTAGACTATGTATATAATTATATAAACTGGGTGTAGTATAAGCAGTAATATGTGCTGTTGTTAGGAAGTCAGGAGGAGAATAGCAATGGCAAAAGAAGCTTTAATACAATAATGAGCATCTTTTGCCGACCTATGAAAAAAGAAGAGGAAGAGACTAGTGATGTGCTTTGTGTGGAGTGTGGCATTCTGTGATGCTTAAACATGGACATTACGACGAAGTGAAAAGAAGAGACCAGAAGCATTTAAAATACGGATATGGAGAACAATGGAGCGTATGAAATGGACAGACAGAATAATAAATGAAGCTGTGTTGTAAAGAGTAGGTGAAAGAATAATGCTGAAACTGTTCAGGAAGAGAAAAAGAAATAATTGGCTGGGTCACTGGCTGAGAAGAAACTGCCTACTGAAGTATGCACTGGAACGAATAGTGACCGGAAGAAAAGTTGGAGGCAGAAGAAGATATCAGATGATAGACAACTTTATGATACACGAATCATATGCGGAGGTTAAGAGGAAGGCAGAAAGTAGTGAAGATTTGAGATTGTTGGGTTTGCATTGTAAGGCCTGCCATTGGGTAGAAAACTATGAATTTTCATTCATTCATTCATTCATAGTGTTCTGCCCTTGGGCAGGTCTTTCATTACAAACCCAGCATTCTCCAGTCTTTCCTATTTCTTGTCGTCCTCTTTGTCTCCGCATATGATCCATATATCTTAATGTCGTCTATCATCTGATATCTTCTTCTGCCCCGAACTCTTCTCTCGTTCACCATTCCTTCCAGTGCATCCTTAAGTAGGCAGTTCCTTTTCAGTCAGTGACCCAGCCAATTCCTTTTCCTCTCTCTGGTAAGTTTCCGCATCATTCTTTCTTACCCACTGTTTCCAACACAGTTTCGTTTCTTATTCTGTCTGTCCATTTCACACGTCCCTTCCTTCTCCATATCCACATTTCAAATGTTCATAGTCGGTTCTATCCACTTCGTCGTAATGTCCATGTTTCTGCCCCATACAATACTACACTCCACACAAAGCATTTCACTAGTCCCTTCCTTAGTTCTTTCTCCAGAGGTCCACAGAAGATGAGCACTATGAATATATATATATATATATATATATATATATATATATATATATACTTTTACATGCCAGTAAATCTACTGACATGAGCTTGTCGCATTTAAGCACACTTAAATGCCATCGACCTGGCCCGGGATCGAACCCGCAACCTTGGGCATAGAACCCCAGCGCTATATATATATATATATATATATATATATATATATATATATGTATATAAAATATTCATTCATAGCGTTCTGTCCAAGGGTAGGTCTTTCAATGCACACCCATTATTCTACAGTCTTTCCTATTTTCTGCTTTCCTCTTTGTCTCCTCTTATGATCCATATAATATATAATTTTTAAGAATGTAATAAATGAATTTAACTACTAATTCACACAATACTCAACTTGGATAGTCTATGTCCATATTCGTAATTTACATATCCTCAACGTTCAAGAACGTCGTAAGGAATGTGTGCAGTATACAACACTTGGGAATGAGCTTATTATCATAAATAAAAACTTGCTACTACATCCATACAGTGAAATCTTGTTCTCCTTATCGGAATTATAACATAACTTGTGCTGCTTATGTATATAGAGCAAATGTTTTTCGTACGCTAGTACCAGCTTTTGTAGAAGTTAATATAATTCGCTTATCGCGATTACGTCATAATCAGGACTACGGAGTCCAGCTCGCTACTAAACGCGGCCCTACACGAGGTACTTTACAAGTGCACACAAATATGTTGCAGTATCAGTACCGCAGGCCACAATACAAAACTATTCCTTTCTAAGCGAGGGGAGAGTTATGTACAGTAAAAAGGTAAAGGTATCCCCGTAACATGCCATGAAGGCACTTGGGGGGGCATGGAGGTAGAGCCACATGGTTTCCATGACTTCGGCACTAGAATGAGGTGGTGTGGTCGGCACCACGCTCTGACCAACCTTTATCCCGGGCAAAGACCCTGTACTCAATTTTAGAGGAGGCTGAGTGAACCTCGGGGCCGTTCTGAAAGTTTGGCAACGAGAAAAACTTTTGTCACCACCTGGGATCGAATCCCGGACTTTCCAGTCCGTAGTCAGCTGCTCTACCAACTGAGCTACATACAGAAATATTTTACTGATAAGTGATATATTTTGAAAGCAGTGTGCCGTAAAATGTAGGGACTGCTCATATTTGAAACTCAATATTTAAAAAAATAATTATAATGTTCAATAAATAAAATACGGCATGTTGAGTTCGTGTGATATTAAATGATGAACTTGGTACGTAGACTGTAAAGTATGAGTGTCGTGATCATTGACTAATCACCCAAACATAACTTCGACCTTGTTGAGGCACGACACTGCACAGCCACGCAGAACTTTCAATTACGTCAGGCTCAACAGTATGCAATATGTTGACTTACTGGAGCCTCCTCATATAAGAGACGCAGTGGAGAAGGGGAAGCACCTTCAATTGCCCACGTGCAGGTGTTATACTTTGGTTCAACATAGGTACAGTACTGATGCACTAGGCTTTCATTTATCGCATAGGCAAGGGTATTATAAGAAATCATTGATTTAGACATCGAAGCCCATATCACGCCAAATATAAACTGTGAGAAAACCGAAAGAAAAAGATAGGTTTGTTCCTACGTTAGGCAATTATATGGAAATACACTCCTTTACAGTTTATGCTATTTCCTTATTTTTAATGTTTATATTGGTGTTGTAAAATAATTGCATTTGCACGCGTTTTTTATGTTTTACCGTCATTGCATTCATCATTACCTAAACACTGTCATGCAGTTAGGTACCAGTACTGGTTTAACATTATTTGTTACTTTCTTCATATACTGTTTATTAACATCTGTAGTTTATTACTGTTTATACCAGAATGTGTTAGGATTGTTCAATATGTATTACATTCTATGTGTACAACAATATTGGTATGATTTATTTACTTGTTTCATGATTAATGTCTCACTTTCCCTGCGGATCACTTTCCCTCTTACTAGGCCTATCCTTACCATCTGTGTCAACTGTTCTTATTGGATTACATTATTCCACTCTAGAAAATAATGCCCTTCCAGGTGTGATACTAAGGATATTTCAGTAAGATGTCGTGAAGTATAATAATCTTCCAATTTTTTTTGCCTTTCCCTTCATACACACACTTATAACTCATAAGTTCACAATGCTCGAACTTAGGAGTTAATGCCCTTCAGCCTTAAATCAATTGTCGATTACTATTTAGGACAGGGACTTCTTTACAAATTCTGCATTCTTTCTTTAGAGTACCAACTCCTTCATACCCATACTAATGTCATATATTTACACTAGGCTCAAATTAGGATAATAATTCTCTGACTTACTTCAGAGTACGACCTGTTACTATTCAAGTAAGGGCGTTTATATTTACTAATTCTGCAATTCTTTTTTAGCATTTCATAACTCTACCTGTCATTCATAAGTTTACAAGGATCGAACTCGCGAAATAATGTCCTGACAGGATTCTAACTATGACCTGCTAATACGTTGATATGGGACATTATGTTTACAGGACTACCATTTTTTACAGTTCCTTCATATCCATAACGATATGTTATAAGTTTACTAGGATCAAACTAAAGACAGAATGCCTTCACTGAGTTCAAACAGTGGCCCGTAAGTTTCACAGCAAGAGACTTTCCGTATGTCTAGATTTTCTGCTTTTGATTTTTTTATAGCAATTTATTACTTCCCGTATTAATCACATGTAAGATTACAAGTCTTACTGAGGGGGAATAATTTTCTCGAGCTCAACCTATATTTCCATTCTCTCTGTCTACTCTGTCATATTCTTCTGTGTCCTCTCAGTCCAAATTCTGCCCTTACAATTCTCTTTTTGTCCCTCAGTCCTCTCACTGTCCTCTCAGTCCACTTTTTGTCCTCTCAGTCCATTCTATGTCCTCTCAGTCCATTCCATGTCCTCTCAGTCCACTCTGTACTCTGATTCCACTCTCTGAACTCTCAGTCCACTCTATGTTCTCAGTCAATTCTCTGTCCTCTGAGCCCCATCTCCGAACTTTCAGTCCAATCTCTGTACTCTCAGATCACTCTATGGGCTCTAAGTCTGCTCTTTGTCCTCTCGGTCCACTCTCTCTCCTCTTATTACAATCTGGGTCCTCTCAGTCCAACCAGTACACTCTCTGAAATCTCGGTCCACTTTATGTCCTCTCTGTCCATTCTCTGTCCTCTGAGCCCTCCCAGTGCACTCTTTGTTCTCTCAGTCCACTCTATGTCTTCTCAGTTCACTCTATGTCCTCTCAGTCCACTCCCTGTCTTCTCAGTCCATTCTATGTCATCTCAGTCGAATCTATGTCTACTCAGTCCACTCTATGTTTTCCCAGTCCACTTTATGAAATCTCAGTCCACTCTATGTTTTCTCAGTCCGCTATGTGTCCAATCTATGCTCTCTCAGTCCACTCCATGTCTTCTCAGTACACTATATGTCATCTCAGTCCACTCTATGTTCTCTCTGTCCATTCTATGTCCTCTCTGTCCACTCTATGTCTTCTCAGTCCAATCTATGTCCTCTCAGTCCACTCTATGTTTCCCAGTCCACTTTATGTCCTCTCAGTCTTCTCAGTCCACCCTATGTCACCTCATTCCACTACTTGAATTCTCAGTCAACTCCCAGTCTTCTCAGTCCACACTGTCATCTCAGTCCACTCCCAGGCTTGTCAGACCACTCTATGTTATCTGAGTCCACTGCATGTCTTCTCAGTACACTCTATATTTTTTCAGTCCACTGTGTGTCATCTTAGTCCACTCCCTGCCTTCTCAGTCCACTCTGTCATCTCAGTCCATTCTACGTTTTCTCAGTCCACTCTATGTCTTCTCAGTGGAATCTACGCCTTCTCAGTACACTTTATGATATCTCAGTCCACTCTATGTCGTCCCGGTCCACTATGTGTCATCTCAGTCCACTATAAGTCTTCTCAATCCCCTTTATGCCATCTCTGTCCACTCCATGTCGGGTCAGTCCACTCTACGTCTTCTGAGTCCACTATATGTCATCTCAGTCCACTCTGTCTTCTCAGCCCACTCTTTGTCATCTCAGTCCACTCTGTCTTCTCAGCCCACTCTATATCTTCTCAGTCCACTATATGTCCTTTCATTCCACTCTATGACTTCTCAGTCCACTCAATGTCTTCTGAGTCCACTCCCTTATTTTTCAGGCCACTATATGTTTTCTCAGTCAACTCTATGTCATCTCAGTCCACTATATGTCCTCTCGGTCCTCTATGTCCTCTCTGTCCACTCTATGTACTCTCAGTCCACCCTTTGTTCTCTCAGAACACTCTGTGTCTTATCAGTTCACTCTATGTCCTTTCAGTCCACTATATATTCCTTCATTCCACCCTCTGTTCTCTCAGCACACTCTGTGTCCTCACAGTCCACTCTCTGTCGTCTCAGTTCACTCTATGTCCTCTCAGTCCACCTTCTGACTTCTCAGTACATTCTGTCCTCTCAGTCCACTCTATGTCCTCAGTCCACTCTATGTCTTCTCTCTCCACTTGTCGTCTCAGTCCACTCTATGTCCTCTCACTCCACTGTATGTCCTCTCAGTCCACTCTATGTCCTCTCACTCCACTCTATGTCCCCTCCATCCACTCTATGTCTTCTCGGACCACTCTATGTCGTCTAAGTACACTCCCTGTCTGCTCAGTCCACTCTATGATATCTGAGTCAACTCCCTGTTTTCTCAGCCCACTCAATGTCATCTCAGCCCTCTCAATGTCATCTCAGTCCTCTCCCTGTCTCCTCAGTCCATTCTATGTCATGTCAGTCCACTTTATGCATTCTCAGTCCACTCTAAGTCTTCTCAGTCCACTCTATATACTTTCAGTCCTCTCCCTGTCTTCTCAGTCCACTCTGTCATTACAATCCACTCAATGTCATCTCAGTCCTCTCTATATCATCCCAGTTCACTCTATGTCTTCTAAGTCCACTCTGTCTTCTCAGTCCACTCTGTGTCATCTCAATCACTCTATGTCCTCTCAGTCCACTCCCTCTCTTCTCAGTCCACTTTGTGTCATCTCAGTCCAACCTATGCCTTCTCAGTCCACTCTAAGTCATCTCATTCCACTCTATGTCCTCTCAGTCCACTCCTTGCCTTCTCAGTCCACTCTGTGTCCTCTCACTCCACTCTATCTCCAATCGGTCCACTCTATGTCATTTCAGTGCACTCTATCTCCTCTCAGTCCACTCTATGTCCTCCCGGTCCACTCTATCTCCTCTCATTCCACACTATCTACTATCAGTCCACTCTATCTACTCTCAGTCCACTCTATGTCCTCTCCGAACAATCTATGTCCTTTCAGTGCATTCTATCTCTTCTCAGTCCACTCTATGACCTTACAGTGCACTCTATCTCCTCTCGGTCCACTCCATCTCCTCTCAGTCCACTGTGTGTCCTCTCAGTCCACTATATCTCCTCTCTGTCTACTCTATGTCCTCTATGTCCACTCTATCTCCTCTCAGTCCATTCCATCTCCCCTCAGCCACTTTATTTCCTCTCAATCCACTCTATCTACTCTCAGTCCACTCAATGTCCTCTCTGTCCACTCTATCTCCTCTCAGTCCACTCTATGTCCTCTCAGTCCACTCCATGACCTCTCAGTCCACTCCAGCTCCTCTCTGTCCAGTCTTTCTCCTCTCAGTCCACTCTCTCTCCTCTCAGTCCAAACTAATCTCTTCTCTGTCCACTGTCTCTACTCTCAGTCCACTCTCCCTCCTCTCAGTCCACTCTAACTCCTCTCAGTCCACTCTATGTACTTTCAGTCCACTCTAACTCTTCTCAGCCCATTCTATCTCCTCTCAGTCCACTCTAACTCCTCTCGGTCCACTCTATTGCCTCTCAGTCCACTCTATCTCCTCTCAGTCGACCCTATCTCGTCTCAGTCCACCCTATCTCCTCTCAGTCCACTCTATCCACTCTCAGTCCACTCTATCTCTTCTCTGTCCACTTTCTCTCCTCTCAGTCCACTCTATGTACTCTCAGTGCACTCTATCTCCTCTCAGTCCACTCTATGTCCTCCCAGTCCACTCTATCTTCTCACAGTACACACTGTCTCCTCTCAGTCCACCCTATCTCCTCTTAGTCTTCTCTATGTCCTCTCGGTCCATTCTATCTCCTTTCGGCCACTCTAGCTCCTCTCGGTCCAGTCTTTGTTCCCTGAGTCCACTCTATCTCCTCTCAGTCCACTCTATCTCCTCTCAGTCCACTCTATCTCCTCTCAGTCCACTCCTTCTCCTCTCAGTCCACTGTATCTCCTCTCTTTCCACTCTATGTCCTCTCAGTCCACTCTATCTTCTCTCAGTCCACACTATGTCCTCTCAGTCCACTCTATGTCCTGTCAGTCCACTCTATGTCCTTTCAGTGCACTCTATCTGCTCTTAGTCCACTCTATGTGCTCTCAATCCATTGTATGTCCTCTCAGTCCGTTCTACGTCCTCTCAGTCCAAACTATCTCCTCTCAGTCCACTCAATGTCTTCTCAGTCCACTCTACGTCCTCTCAGTCCACTCCATCTCAACTCTGTCCACTCTATCTTCTCTCAGTCCAGTCTTTCTCCTCTCAGTCCTCTCTATCTACAATCAGTCCACTCTATGAGCTTTCAGTGCCTCTATCTCCTCTCAGTCCACTCTATCTTTTCTCAATCCACTCTATCTCCTCTCAGTCCACTCTATCTCCTCTCAGTCCACTCTATCTCTCAGTCCACTCAATGTCCTTTCAGTGCACTCTATCTCCTCTCAGTCCACTCTATGTCCTCTCGGTTTATTCTATGTCCTCAGTCCACTCAATCTCCTCTCTGTCCACTCTATGTCCTCTCCGGCCAGTCTATATTCTTTCAGTACACTCTATCTCTTCTCAGTCTTCTCTATGTCCTTACAGTGCACTGTATCTCCTCTCAGTCAACTCTATCTCCTCTCAGTCCACTGTATTTACTCTCAGTTCACTATATCTCCTCTCAGTCCACTCTAGCTCCTCTCGGTCCACTCTATCTCCTCTCGGTCCACTCAATGTGCTCTCAGTCCATTCTATGACCTCTCAGTCCATTCTACGTCCTCTCAGTCCACTCTATCTCCTCTCTGTCCACTCTATCTCCTCTCAGTTCACTCTATCTCCTCTCTGTCCACTCAATGTCCTCTCAGTCCACTCTACGTCCTCTCAGTCCACTCTATCTCCTCTCAGTCTAGTCTTTCTCCTCTCAGTTCACTCTATCTCCAAACAGTCCACTCTATGTGCTTTCAGTGCTCTCTGTCTCCTCTCAGTCCACTCTATCTCTTCTCAATCCACTCTATCTCCTCTCAGTCCACTCCATCTCCTCTCAGTCCACTCCATCACTCAGTCCCCTCAATGTCCTCTCAGTCCACTCTATGTCCTCTCGGTTTAATCTATGTCCTCAGTCCACTCTATCTCCTCTCAGTCCACTCTATGTCCTCTCCGACCAGTCTATATCCTTTCAGTACACTCTATCTCCTCTCAGTCCACTCTATCTCCTCTCAGTCCACTGTATTTCCTCTCAGTCCACTATATCTCCTCTCAATCCACTCTAGCTCCTCTCGGTCCACTCTATATACTCTCAGTCCATTCTACATTCTCAGTCCACTCTATCTTCTCTCAGTCCACTCTATCTCCTCTGAATCCACTCAATGGTCTCTCAGTCCACTCTCTCTCCTCTCAGTCCACTCTATCTCCTCTCAGACCGAGCTATGTCCTCTCCGTTCACTCCAGCTCCTCTCAGTCAATTCTCTCTCCTATCAGTCCAATCTCTCTCCTCTCAGTCCACTCTATCTCATCTCGGTCCACTCTATATACTCTCAGTCCACTCTATCTCATCTCAGTCCACTCTCTCTCCTCTCAGTCCACTCTATCTCCTCTCGGTCCACTCTATGTCCTCTCAGTCCACTGTATCTCCTCTCAGTCCACTCTGTCTCCTCTCAGTCCACTCTATCTTCTCTCGGTCCACTCTATAGCCTCTCAGTCCACTCTATCTCGTCTCAGTCCACTCTCTCTCCTCTCAGTCCAATCCATGTCCTTTCAGCACACTCTATCTCTTCTGAGTCTACTCTATGTCCTCTCAGTTCATACTATGTCCTCTCAGTCCACTCTATGTCCTATCAGTCCACTCTATGTCCTGTCAGTACACTCTATGTCTTCTCAGTCCACACTATCTCCTCTCAGTCCACTCTGTCTCTATTCTCAGTCCACTCTATGTCCTGTCAGTACACTCTATGTCCTCTCAGTCCACTCTATCTCCTCTCAGTCTACTCTGTGTCCTCTCAGTCCACACTATCTCTTCTCAGTCCTCTCGGTCTCCTCTCAGTCCACTCTCTCTCCTCTCAGTCCACTCTGTCTCTTCTCAGGCCACTCTATCTCCTCTCAGTCCACTGTATCTCCTCTCTGTCCACTCTATATCTTCTCGATCCATTCTATCTCCTCTCGGTCCACTCTAGCTCCTCTCGGTCCAGTCTTTCTCCTCTCAGTGCACTCTATCTCCTCTTAGTCCACTCTATCTCCTCTCAGGCCACTCTATCTCCTCTCAGTCCACTCTATGTCCTCTCAGTCCGCTCTCTCCTCTCCGTCCACTCTATGTCCTCTCAGTCCACTCTCTCCTCTCAGTCCACTCTATCTCCTCTCAGTCCAATCTATGTCCTCTCAGTCCACTCTCTCCTCTTAGTCCACTCTATCTGCTTTGAGTCCACTCTATCTCTTCTCAGTCCACTCTATCTCCTCTCCGTCCACTCTATGTCCTGTTAGTACACTCTGTGTCCTCTCAGTCCACTCGATGTCCTCTCAGTCCACACTATCTCCTCTCAGTCCACTCTATGTCCTTTCAGTGCACTCTATCTCCTCTCAGTCCACTCTATGCCCTGTCAGTCCACTCTCCGTCTTGTCTGTCCATTCCCTGTCCTGACATTGGATGTTTTAATTTCTAATTTTACGATCATTTGCAATTCTCTCATACATTTTCCAAAGAATTACTTCTATACGGGAATCGATCCCGGGTGTTAATGTGTTAGGTGAACACTTGCTGTACCGCACGAGTTTACTGTGCTGGAGGCATCGTAACAATATGACTCTGGTGTTGTGTCTATTAATTACGTCCACTATTTCATAGTTACAACTTGTTGGCTTTTCAAATACATGATTGCAGGCTTTCTCTCATCGCTAAATTGTGTAGTGTCTTCTGCAATGCATACGTGTATAATTTTGAATGACGTAGTAGATTGCGCTCGTCCGCCATGACACTTGGCAACCCATAGTTTGATTTAACCCTCTTATAATGACTGTTAAGACACAAAAGGAATCGGTTATTTTTTTCAGAAATAGTAAAATTCCCCATTTAGATCTTTTAACTTGAATTATTACTTCGGAATATGCATGATAAGAATTGTCTTGTGTTGAATTTTAACGTACCTTGTTAACATATTTCGACCTATTTTGGGTCATCTTCAGAACTGGTCGTTGTTGGTCTTGGCGCTTCTTGTTTCCTGTGAGGGTGCGTTCGTAGTGTAGAGTCAAAGAGTGTATGTGTTTTGAATTAGAGTTGTGTGTTGAGAATATCGTTGGGGTGTGTTTTAGTGTGTCTGTATATTTCATATTGTTCTAGTGTGTTGAGTTTCTGGCTTTTTGGTTGGATGTGCAGTATTTCCATGTCTGTGTTGATGTCTTTTTAGGTGTGGTTGGTATTTGCGGTGTGTTCTGTATATGTGGAGGTGTTTTGTAATTTTGTTAAGGCTGTGATGTGTTCTTTGTAACGTGTTTGAAATGATCTGTCTGTCTGTCCTATGTAGAAGTTATTGCACGTGTTACATTAGAGTTTGTATGCGCTGTGTGGTTGTAGTCTATTCGTTTATTCGAATTTTTATTTCATTTTTTTTAAATTCCTATAAGTGAATTATTAAATTCAAAGAGACTGCTGTTCAATCATATGATTTAACTTTAATGCATGTTTATGTACAAATTAAATTGAATTAAGTAATCATATCCTACTACTCATAAAACAACATATATACATGAATAACTTTCAATCAAATGCGAATACTAGTCGTATTGTCACATTATGACTTACTAAACTACAATGTGTCTACTGTATACACATCAAACATTATTCAAGTATACTGATTGTGTTAGTATATATTACGAATCAATTTAATGAATCACAGAGTATGTACTTAAATGTGTTACGTAACTCGGAGGATATGCTGTGAGTTACCACTTTTAATGTACGTAGTGTGCTTTATGTATACTAAATGAAAGATTTCAAATTATATCTAGTGAATACAGGGATAAATACTTAGGGCATATTTGTCTGAACCATTCTTTAATTCCTGACACGTTTCATTGTAAAAACCAATATAAAGCAACAACACTTTATAGTATAGTATAGAATAGTATAATATAGTATAGTATAGTATAGTAATAATAATAGTAATTGTAATTGTAATAGTTATAGTTATAGTCATACTCATAGTCATAGTTATAGTCATAGTCATAGTTATGGTTATAGCTACAGTTATATTTACAGTTACAATAATTAGTATAGTAATAGTATAGTATAGTGTAGTAGCCTATAGTGTATAGTGTATAGTGTATAGTATATAGTATAGGCCTAGTGTACTGTGTGGTATAGTACAGCATACAGTAGGCTATATTATAGTATTGTATAATATAGTATTAGTATAGTATAGTATAGTATAGTATAGTATAGTATAGTCTAGTCTAGTCTAGAATAGTATAGTAATAATATTAGTAATTGTAATAGTTATAGTCATACTCATAGTCATAGTCATAGTCATAGTCATAGTCATAATTATGGTTATAGGTACAGTTATATATACAGTTACAATAATTAGTATAGTAATAGTATAGTATAGTCTAGTATAGTATAGTATAGTATAGTAATAATAATAGTAATTGTAATGGTTATAGTCATACTCATAGTCATAGTTATAGTCATAGTCATAGTTATGGTTATAGCTACAGTTATATTTACAGTTACAATAATTAGTATAGCAATAGTATAGTATAGTCTAGTCTAGTCTAGTCTAGTATAGTATAGTATAGTAATAATAATAGTAATTGTAATAGTTATAGTCATACTCATAGTCATAGTTATAGTCATAGTCATAGTCATAATTATGGTTATAGGTACAGTTATATTTACAGTTACAATAATTAGTATAGTAATAGTATAGTATAGTCTAGTCTAGTCTAGTATAGTATAGTATAGTAATAATAATAGTAATTGTAATAGTTATAGTCATACTCATAGTCATAGTTATAGTCATAGTCATAGTTATGGTTATAGCTACAGTTATATTTACAGTTACAATAATTAGTATAGTAATAGTATAGTATAGTATAGTCTAGTATAGTATAGTAATAATAATAGTAATTGTAATAGTTATAGTTATAGTCATACTCATAATCATATTTATAGTCATAGTCATAATTATGGTTATAGCTACAGTTATATTTACAGTTACAATATTTAGTATAGTAATAGTATAGTATAGTATAGTATAGTATAGTAGAGTATAGTATAGTATAGTATAGTCTAGTCAAGTCTAGTCTAGTCTAGTCAGTTCTAGTCTAGTCTAGTATAGTATAGTAATAATAATAGTAATTGTAATAGTTATAGTCATACTCATAGTCATAGTTATAGTCATAGTCATAGTTATGGTTATAGCTACAGTTATATTTACAGTTAGAATAATTAGTATAGTAATAGTATAGTATAGTCTAGTCTAGTCTAGTATAGTATAGTATAGTAATAATAATAGTAATTGTAATAGTTATAGTCATACTCATAGTCATAGTTATAGTCATAGTCATAGTTATGGTTATAGCTACAGTTATATTTACAGTTACAATAATTAGTATAGTAATAGTATAGTATAGTATAGTATAGTCTAGTCTAGTATAGTATAGTAATAATAATAGTAATTGTAATAGTTATAGTCATACTCATAATCATAGTTATAGTCATAGTCATAATTATGGTTATAGCAACAGTTATATTTACAGTTACAATAATTAGTATAGTAATAGTATAGTATAGTGTAGTATAGTATAGTATAGTATAATCTAGTCTAGTCTAGTCTAGTCTAGTATAGTAATAATAATAGTAATTGTAATAGTTATACTCATACTCATAGTCATAATTATAGTCATAGTCATAGTCAAAATTATGGTTATAGCTACAGTTCTATTTACAGTTACAATAATTAGTATAGTAATAGTATAATATAGTATAGTATAGTCTAGTCTAGTATAGTATAGTAATAATAATAGTAATTGTAATAGCTATAGTCATACTCATAGTCATAGTTATAGTCATAGTCATAGTCATAATTATGGTTATAGCTACAGTTATATTTACAGTTACAATAATTAGTATAGTAATAGTATAGTATAGTATAGTATAGTCTAGCCTAGTCTAGTCTAGTCTTGTCTAGTCTAGTATAGTATAGTAATAATAATAGTAATAGCAATAATTATTGTCATACTCATAGTCATAGTTATAGTCATAGTTATAGTCATAGTTATGGTTATAGCTACAGTTATATTTACAGTTACAATAATTAGTATAGTAATAGTATAGTATAGTATAGTATAGTATAGTATAGTATAGTAAAGTATAGTCTAGTCTAGTATAGTATAGTAATAATAATAGTAATTGTAATAGTTATAGTCATACTCATAGTCATAGTTATAGTCATAGTCATAGTTATGGTTATAGCTACAGTTATATTTACAGTTAGAATAATTAGTATAGTAATAGTATAGTATAGTCTAGTCTAGTCTAGTATAGTATAGTATAGTATAGTAATAATAATAGTAATTGTAATAGTTATAGTCATACTCATAGTCATAGTTATAGTCATAGTCATAGTCATAATTATGGTTATAGGTACAGATATATTTACAGTTACAATAATTAGTATAGTAATAGTCTAGTCTAGTCTAGTCTAGTCTAGTATAGTATAGTATAGTAATAATAATAGTAATTGTAATAGTTATAGTCATACTCATAGTCATAGTTATAGTCATAGTCATAATCATAATTATGGTAATAGGTACAGTTATATTTACAGTTACAATAATTAGTATAGTAATAGTATATTATAGTCTAGTCTAGTCTAGTATAGTATAGTATAGTAATAATAATAGTAATTGTAATAGTAATAGTCATACTCGTATTCATAGTTATAGTCAAAGTCATAGTTATGGTTATAGCTACAGTAATATTTACAGTTACAATAATTAGTATAGTAATAGTATAGTATAGTATAGTATAGTATAGTCTAGTCTAGTCTAGTCTAGTATAGTACAGTAATAATAATAGTAATTGTAATAGTTATAGTCATACTCATAGTCATAGTTATAGTCATAGTCATAGTCATAATTATGGTTATAGCTACAGTTATATTTACAGTTACAATAATTAGTACAGTAATAGTATAGTATAGTATAGTATACTCTAGTCTAGTATAGCATAGTAATAATAATAGTAATTGTAATAGTTATAGTCATACTCATAGTCATAGTCATAGTCATAGTCATAGTTATGGTTATAGCTACAGTTATATTTGCAGTTACAATAATTAGTATAGTAATAGTATAGTCTAGTCTAGTCTATTATAGTATAGTAATAATAATAGTAATTGTAATAGTTATAGTCATACTCATAGTCATAGTTATAGTCATAGTCATAGTTATAATTATGGTTATAGGTACAGTTATATTTACAGTTACAATAATTAGTATAGTAATAGTATAGTCTAGTCTAGTCTAGTATAGTATAGTAATAATAATAGTAATTGTAATAGTTATAGTCATACTCATAGTCATAGTTATAGTCATAGTCATAGTCATAATTATGGTTATAGGTACAGTTATATTTACAGTTACAATAAATAGTATAGTAATAGTATAGTCTAGTCTAGTCTAGTATAGTATAGTAATATTAATAGTAATTGTAATAGTTATAGTCATACCCATAGTCATAGTTATAGTCATAGTCATAGTCATAATTATGGTTATAGGTACAGTTATATTTACAGTTACAATAATTAGTATAGTATTAGTATAGTATAGTCTAGTCTAGTATAGTTTAGTATAGTAATAATAATAGTAATTGTAATAGTTATAGTCATACTCATAGTCATAGTTATAGTCATAGTCATAGTCATAATTATGTTTATAGGTACAGTTATATTTACAGTTACAATAATTAGTATAGTAATAGTCTAGTCTAGTCTAGTATAGTATATTAATAATAATAGTAATTGTAATAGTTATAGTCATACTCATAGTCATAGTTATAGTCATAGTCATAGTCATAATTATGGTTATAGCTACAGTTATATTTACAGTTACAATAATTAGTATAGTAATAGTATAGTATA
Organism: Periplaneta americana; assembly: GCF_040183065.1. Taxonomy (NCBI): domain Eukaryota; kingdom Metazoa; phylum Arthropoda; class Insecta; order Blattodea; family Blattidae; genus Periplaneta; species Periplaneta americana. The sequence continues at coordinate 161,276,450 of NC_091131.1, read as the reverse complement.
GTCTAGTCTAGTCTAGAATAGTATAGTATTGTAATAATAATAGTAATTGTAATAGTAATAGTCATACTCATAGTCATAGTTATAGTCATAGTCATAGTCATAATTATGGTTATAGTTACAGTTATATTTACAGTTACAATAATTAGTATAGTAATAGTATAGTCTAGTCTAGTCTAGTATAGTATAGTAATAATAATAGTAATTGTAATAGTTATAGTCATACTCATAGTCATAGTTATAGTCATAGTCATAGTCATAATTATGGTTATAGGTACAATTATATTTACAGTTACAATAATTAGTATAGTAATAGTCTAGTCTAGTGTAGTCTAGTCTAGTCTAGTATAGTATAGTATAGTAATAATAATAGTAATTGTAATATTTATAACCATACTCATAGTCATAGTTATAGTCATAGTCATCGTTATGTTTATAGCTACAGTTATATTTACAGTTACAATAATTAGTATAGTACTAGTATAGTATAGTCTAGTCTAGTCTAGTATAGTATAGTATAGTAATAATAATAGTAATTGTAATAGTTATAGTCATACTCATAGTCATAGTTATAGTCATAGTCATAGTTATGGTTATAGCTACAGTTATATTTACAGTTACGATAATTAGTATAATAATAGTATAGTTTAGTCTACTCTAGTCTAGTATAGTATAGTATAGTAATAATAATAGTAATTATAATAGTTATAGTCATACTCATAGTCATAGTTATAGTCATAGTCATAGTCATAGTCATAGTTATGGTTATAGCTACAGTTATATTTACAGTTACAATAATTAGTATAGTAATAGTATAGTATAGTCTAGTTTAGTCTACTATAGTATAGTATAGTAATAATAATAGTAATTGTAATAGTTATAGTCATACTCGGTCATAGTTATAGTCATAGTCATAGTCATAATTATGGTTATAGGTACAGTTATATTTACAGTTACAATAATTAGTATAGTAATAGTATAGTATAGTCTAGTTTAGTCTACTATAGTATAGTATAGTAATAATAATAGTAATTGTAATAGTTATAGTCATACTCAGTCATAGTTATAGTCATAGTCATAGTCATAATTATGGTTATAGGTACAGTTATATTTACAGTTACAATAATTAGTATAGTAATAGTATAGTCTAGTCTAGTCTAGTATAGTATAGTAATAATAATACAAATTGTAATAGTTATAGTCATACTCATAGTCATAGTTATAGTCATAGTCATAGTCATAATTATGGTTACAGCTACAGTTATATTTACAGTTACAATAATTAGTATAGTAATAGTATAGTATAGTCTAGTCTAGTCTAGTATAGTATAGTATAGTAATAATAATAGTAATTGTAATAGTTATGGTCATACTCATAGTCATAGTTATAGTCATAGTCATAGACATAATTATGGTTATAGGTACAGTTATATTTACAGTTACAATAATTAGTATAGTAATGGTATGGTCTAGTCTAGTCTAGTATAGTATAGTAATAATAATAGTAATTGTAATAGTTATAGTCATACTCATAGTCATAGTTATAATCATAGTCACAGTTATAATTATGGTTATAGGTACAGTTATATTTACAGTTACAATAATTAGTATAGTAATAGTATATTATAGTCTAGTCTAGTCTAGTATAGTATAGTATAGTAATAATAATAGTAATTGTAATAGTAATAGTCATACTCGTATTCATAGTTATAGTCAAAGTCATAGTTATGGTTATAGCTACAGTAATATTTACAGTTACAATAATTAGTATAGTAATAGTATAGTATAGTATAGTATAGTATAGTCTAGTCTAGTCTAGTCTAGTATAGTACAGTAATAATAATAGTAATTGTAATAGTTATAGTCATACTCATAGTCATAGTTATAGTCATAGTCATAGTCATAATTATGGTTATAGCTACAGTTATATTTACAGTTACAATAATTAGTACAGTAATAGTATAGTATAGTATAGTATAGTCTAGTCTAGTATAGTATAGTAATAATAATAGTAATTGTAATAGTTATAGTCATACTCATAATCATAGTTATAGTCATAGTCATAGTCATAATTATAGTTATAGCTACAGTTATATTTACAGATAAAATAATTAGTATAGTAATACTATAGTATAGTCTAGTCTAGTATAGTATAGTATAGTAATAATAATAGTAATTGTAATTGTTATAGTCATACTCATAGTCATAGTTATAGTCATAGTCATAGTCATAATTATGGTTATAGGTACAGTTATATTTACAGTTACAATAATTAGTATAGTAATAGTATAGTCTAGTCTAGTCTAGTATAGTATAGTAATAATAATAGTAATTGTAATAGTTATAGTCATACTCATAGTCATAGTTATAGTCATAGTCATAGTCATAATTATGGTTATAGCTACAGTTATATTTACAGTTACAATAATTTGTATAGTAATAGTATAGTATAGTCTAGTCTAGTCTAGTATAGTATAGTATAGTAATAATAATAGTAATTGTAATAGTTATATTCATACACATAGTCATAGTTACAGTCATAGTCATAGTCATAATTATGGTTATAGGTACAGTTATATTTACAGTTACAATAATTAGTATAGTAATAGTATAGTCTAGTCTAGTCTAGTATAGTATAGTAATAATAATAGTAATTGTAATAGTTATAGTCATACTCATAGTCATAGTTATAGTCATAGTCATAGTCATAGTCATAATTATGGTTATAGCTACAGTTATATTTTCAGTTACAATAATTAGTATAGTAATAGTATAGTATAGTCTAGTCTAGTCTAGTATAGTATAGTATAGTAATAATAATAGTAATTGTAATAGTTATAGTCATACTCATAGTCATAGTTATAGTCATAGCCATAGTCATAATTATGGTTATAGGTACAGTTATATTTACAGTTACAATAATTGGTATAGTAATAGTCTAGTCTAGTCTAGTCTAGTATAGTATAGTATAGTAATAATAATAGTAATTGTAATAGTTATAGTCATACTCATAGTCATAGTTATAGTCATAGTCATAGTCATAATTATGGTTATAGGTACAGTTATATTTACAGTTACAATAATTAGTATAGTAATAGTATAGTATAGTCTAGTCTAGTCTAGTATAGAATAGTATAGTAATAATAATAGTAATTGTAATAGTTATAGTCATACTCATAGTCATAGTTATAGTCATAGTCATAGTTATTGGTATAGTTACAGTTATATTTACAGTTACAATAATTAGTATAGTAATAGTATAGTATAGTCTAGTATAGTATAGTATAGTATAGTCTAGTCTAGTCTAGTCTAGTCTAGTCTAGTATAGTATAGTAATAATAATAGTAATTGTAATAGTTATAGTCATACTCATAGTCATAGTTATAGTCATAGTCATAGTCATAATTATGGTTATAGCTACAGTTATATTTACAGTTACAATAATTAGTATTGTAATAGTAGAGTATAGTATAGTATAGTCGAGTCTAGTATAGTATAGTAATAATAATAGTAATTGTAATAGTTATAGTCATACTCATAGTCATAGTTATAGTCATAGTCATAGTTATGGTTATAGCTACAGTTATATTTACAGTTACAATAATTAGTATAGTAATAGTATAGTCTAGTCTAGTCTAGTATAGTATAGTAATAATAATAGTAATTGTAATAGTTATAGTCATACTCATAGTCACAGTTATAGTCATAGTCATAGTTATAATTATGGTTATAGGTACAGTTATAATTACAGTTACAATAATTAGTATACTAATAGTATAGTCTAGTCTAGTCTAGTATAGTATAGTAATAATAATAGTAATTGTAATAGTTATAGTCATACTCATAGTCATAGTTATAGTCATAGTCATAGTCATAATTATGATTATAGGTACTGTTATATTTACAGTTACAATAATTAATATAGTAATAGTATAGTCTTGTCTAGTCTAGTATAGTATAGTAATAATAATAGTAATTGTAATAGTTATAGTCATACTCATAGTCATAGTTTTAGTCATAGTCATATTTATGGTTATAGCTACAGTTATATTTACAGTTACAATAATTAGTATAGTATTAGTATGTTATAGTCTAGTCTAGTGTAGTATAGTATAGTATAGTATAGTATAGTAATAATAATAATAATTGTAATAGTTATAGTCATACTCATAGTCATAGTTATAGTCATAGTCATGATTATGGTTATAGCTACAGTTATATTTACATTTACAATAATTAGTATAGTAATAGTATGGTCTAATCTAGTCTAGTATAGTATAGTATAGTAATAATAATAGTAATCGTAATAGTTATAGACATACGCATAGTCATAGTTATAGTCATATTCATAGTCATAGTTATGGTTATAGGTACAGTTATATTTACAGTTACAATAATTAGTATAGTAATAGTATAGTCTAGTCTAGTATAGTATAGTAATAATAATAGTAATTGTAATAGTTATAGTCATACTCATAGTCATAGTTATAGTTATAGTCATAGTCATAATTATGGTAATAGCTACAGTTATATTTACAGTTACAATAATTAGTATAGTAATAGTATAGTATAGCCTAGTCTAGTATAGTATAGTATAGTAATAATAATAGTAATTGTAATAGTTATAGTCATACTCTTAGTCATAGTTATAGTCATAGTCATAGTCATAATTATGGTTATAGGTACAGTTATATTTACAGTTACAATAATTAGTATAGTAATAGTCTAGTATAGTCTAGTCTAGTCTAGTATAGTATAGAATAGTAATAATAATAGTAATTGTAATAGTTACAGTCATACTCATAGTCATAGTTATAGTCATAGTCATAGTTATGGTTATAGCTACAGTTATATTTACAATTACAATAATTAGTATAGTAATAGTATAGTATAGTATAGTCTAGTCTAGTATAGTATAGTAATAATAATAGTAATTGTAATAGTTATAGTCATACTCATAATCATAGTTATAGTCATAGTCATAATTATGGTTATAGCAACAGTTATATTTACAGTTACAATAATAAGTATAGTAATAGTATAGTATAGTGTAGTATAGTATAGTATAGTATAATCTAGTCTAGTCTAGTCTAGTCTAGTATAGTAATAATAATAGTAATTGTAATAGTTGTACTCATACTCATAGTCATAATTATAGTCATAGTCATAGTCATAATAATGGTTATAGCTACAGTTTTATTTACAGTTACAATAATTAGTATAGTAATAGTATAGTATAGTATAGTATAGTCTAGTCTAGTCTAGTATAGAATAGTAATAATAATAGTAATTGTAATAGCTATAGTCATACTCATAGTCATAGTTATAGTCATAGTCATAGTCATATTTATGGTTATAGCTACAGTTATATTTACAGTTACAATAATTAGTATAGTAATAGTATAGTATAGTATAGTATAGTCTAGCCTAGTCTAGTCTAGTCTAGTATAGTATAGTATAGTAATAATAATAGTAATTGCAATAGTTATAGTCATACTGATAGTCATAGTTATAGTCATAGTTATAGTCATAGTTATGGTTATAGCTACAGTTATATTTACAGTTACAATAATTAGTATAGTAATAGTATAGTATAGTATAGTATAGTATAGTATAGTAAAGTATAGTCTAGTCTAATATAGTATAGTAATAATAATAGTAATTGTAATAGTTATAGTCATACTCATAGTCATAATTATGGTTATAGGTACAGTTATATTTACAGTTAGAATAATTAGTATAGTAATAGTATAGTATAGTCTAGTCTAGTCTAGTCTAGTCTAGTATAGTATAGTATAGTAATAATAATAGTAATTGTAATAGTTATAGTCATACTCATAGTCATAGTTATAGTCATAGTCATAGTCATAATTATGGTTATAGGTACAGTTATATTTACAGTTACAATAATTAGTATAGTAATAGTCTAGTCTAGTCTAGTCTAGTCTAGTATAGTATAGTATAGTAATAATAAGAGTAATTGTAATAGTTATAGTCATACTCATAGTCATAGTTATAGTCATAGTCATAATCATAATTTTGGTAATAGGTACAGTTATATTTACAGTTACAATAATTAGTATAGTAATAGTATAATATAGTCTAGTCTAGTCTAGTATAGTATAGTATAGTAATAATAATAGTAATTGTAATAGTAATAGTCATACTCATATTCATAGTTATAGTCAAAGTCATAGTTATGGTTATAGCTACAGTTATATTTACAGTTACAATAATTAGTATAGTAATAGTATAGTATAGTATAGTATAGTCTAGTCTAGTCTAGTCTAGTATAGTATAGTAATAATAATAGTAATTGTAATAGTTATAGTCATACTCATAGTCATAGTTATAGTCATAGTCATAGTCATAATTATGGTTATAGTTAGAGTTATATTTACAGTTACAATAATTAGTACAGTAATAGTATAGTATAGTATAGTATACTCTAGTCTAGTATAGCATAGTAATAATAATTGTAATTGTAATAGTTATAGTCATACTCATAGTCATAGTTATAGTCATAGTCATAGTTATGGTTATAGCTACAGTTATTTTTGCAGTTACAATAATTAGTATAGTAATAGTATAGTCTAGTCTAGTCTAGTATAGTATAGTAATAATAATAGTAATTGTAATAGATATAGTCATACTCATAGTCATAGTTATAGTCATAGTCATAGTTATAATTATGGTTATAGGTACAGTTATATTTACAGTTACAATAATTAGTATAGTAATAGTATAGTCTAGTCTAGTCTAGTATAGTATAGTAATAATAATAGTAATTGTAATAGTTATAGTCATACTCATAGTCATAGTTATAGTCATAGTCATAGTCATAATTATGGTTATAGGTACAGTTATATTTACAGTTACAATAATTAGTATAGTAATAGTATAGTCTAGTCTAGTCTAGTATAGTATAGTAATATTAATAGTAATTGTAATAGTTATAGTCATACCCATAGTCATAGTTATAGTCATAGTCATAGTCATAATTATGGTTATAGCTACAGTTATATTTACAGTTACAATAATTAGAATAGTATTAGTATAGTATAGTCTAGTCTTGTATAGTATAGTATAGTAATAATAATAGTAATTGTAATAGTTATAGTCATACTCATAGTCATAGTTATAGTCATAGTCATAGTCATAATTATGTTTTTGGTACAGTTATATTTACAGTTACAATAATTAGTATAGTAATAGTCTAGTCTAGTCTAGTCTAGTATAGTGTAGTAATAATAATAGTAATTGTAATAGTTATAGTCATACTTATAGTCATAGTTATAGTCATAGTCATAGTCATAATTATGGTTATAGCTACAGTTATATTTACAGTTACAATAATTAGTATAGTAATAGTATAGTATAGTCTAGTCTAGTCTAGAATAGTATAGTATTGTAATAATAATAGTAATTGTAATAGTAATAGTCATACTCATAGTCATAGTTATAGTCATAGTCATAGTCATAATTATGGTTATAGTTACAGTTATATTTACAGTTACAATAATTAGTATAGTAATAGTATAGTCTAGTCTAGTCTAGTATAGTATAGTAATAATAATAGTAATTGTAATAGTTATAGTCATACTCATAGTCATAGTTATAGTCATAGTCATAGTCATAATTATGGTTATAGGTACAGTTATATTTACAGTTACAATAATTAGTATAGTAATAGTCTAGTCTAGTCTAGTCTAGTATAGTATAGTATAGTAATAATAATAGTAATTGTAATATTTATAGCCATACTCATAGTCATAGTTATAGTCATAGTCATCGTTATGGTTATAGCTACAGTTATATTTACAGTTACAATAATTAGTATAGTACTAGTATAGTATAGTCTAGTCTAGTCTAGTATAGTATAGTAATAATAATAGTAATTGTAATAGTTATAGTCATACTCATAGTCATAGTTATAGTCATAGTCATAGTTATGATTATAGCTACAGTTATATTTACAGTTACGATAATTAGTATAATAATAGTATAGTATAGGCTACTCTAGTCTAGTATAGTATAGTATAGTAATAATAATAGTAATTGTAATAGTTATAGTCATACTCATAGTCATAGTTATAGTCATAGTCATAGTCATAGTCATAATTATGGTTATAGGTACAGTTATATTTACAGTTACAATAATTAGTATAGTAATAGTATAGTATAGTCTAGTCTAGTCTAGTATAGTATAGTATAGTAATAATAATAGTAATTGTAATAGTTATAGTCATACTCATAGTCATAGTTATAGTCATAGTCATAGTCATAATCATAGTTATGGTTATAGCTACAGTTATATTTACAGTTACAATAATTAGTATAGTAATAGTATAGTATAGTCTAGTTTAGTCTACTATAGTATAGTATAGTAATAATAATAGTAATTGTAATAGTTATAGTCATACTCAGTCATAGTTATAGTCATAGTCATAGTCATAATTATGATTATAGGTACAGTTATATTTACAGTTACAATAATTAGTATAGTAATAGTATAGTCTAGTCTAGTCTAGTATTGTATAGTAATAATAATAGAAAATGTAATAGTTATAGTCATACTCATAGTCATAGTTATAGTCATAGTCATAGTCATAGTTATGGTTATAGCTACAGTTATATTTACAGTTACAATAATTAGTATAGTAATAGTATAGTATAGTCTAGTTTAGTCTACTATAGTATAGTATAGTAATAATAATAGTAATTGTAATAGTTATAGTCATACTCAGTCATAGTTATAGTCATAGTCATAGTCATAATTATGGTTATAGGTACAGTTATATTTACAGTTACAATAATTAGTATAGTAATAGTATAGTCTAGTCTAGTCTAGTATAGTATAGTAATAATAATAGAAATTGTAATAGTTATAGTCATACTCATAGTCATAGTTATAGTCATAGTCATAGTCATAATTATGGTTATAGGTACAGTTATATTTACAGTTACAATAATTAGTATAATAATAGTATAGTCTAGTCTAGTCTAGTATAGTATAGTAATAATAATAGTAATTGTAATAGTTATAGTCATACTCATAGTCATAGTTATAGTCATAGTCATAGTCATAATTATGGTTATAGCTACAGTTATATTTACAGTTACAATAATTAGTATAGTACTAGTATAGTATAGTCTAGTCTAGTCTAGTATAGTATAGTATAGTAATAATAATAGTAATTGTAATAGTTATAGTCATACTCATAGTCATAGTTATAGTCATAGTCATAGTTATGATTATAGCTACAGTTATATTTACAGTTACGATAATTAGTATAATAATAGTATAGTATAGGCTACTCTAGTCTAGTATAGTATAGTATAGTAATAATAATAGTAATTGTAATAGTTATAGTCATACTCATAGTCATAGTTATAGTCATAGTCATAGTCATAGTCATAATTATGGTTATAGGTACAGTTATATTTACAGTTACAATAATTAGTATAGTAATAGTATAGTATAGTCTAGTCTAGTCTAGTATAGTATAGTATAGTAATAATAATAGTAATTGTAATAGTTATAGTCATACTCATAGTCATAGTTATAGTCATAGTCATAGTCATAATTATGGTTATAGCTACAGTTATATTTACAGATAAAATAATTAGTATAGTAATACTATAGTATAGTCTAGTCTAGTATAGTATAGTATAGTAATAATAATAGTAATTTTAATAGTTATAGTCATACTCATAGTCATAGTTATAGTCATAGTCATAATTATGGTTATAGGTACAGTTATATTTACAGTTACAATAATTAGTATAGTAATAGTATAGTCTAGTCTAGTCTAGTATAGTATAGTAATAATAATAGTAATTGTAATAGTTATAGTCATACTCATAGTCATAGTTATAGTCATAGTCATAGTCATAATTATAGTTATAGCTACAGTTATATTTACAGTTACAATAATTTGTATAGTAATAGTATAGTATAGTCTAGTCTAGTCTAGTATAGTATAGTATAGTAATAATAATAGTAATTGTAATAGTTATAGTCATACACATAGTCATAGTTACAGTCATAGTCATAGTCATAATTATGGTTATAGGTACAGTTATATTTACAGTTACAATAATTAGTATTGTAATAGTATAGTCTAGTCTAGTCTAGTATAGTATAGTAATAATAATAGTAATTGTAATAGTTATAGTCATACTCATAGTCATAGTTATAGTCATAGTCATAGTCATAATTATGGTTATAGCTACAGTTATATTTTCAGTTACAATAATTAGTATAGTAATAGTATAGTATAGTCTAGTCTAGTCTAGTATAGTATAGTATAGTAATAATAATAGTAATTGTAATAGTTATAGTCATACTCATAGTCATAGTTATAGTCATAGCCATAGTCATAATTATGGTTATAGGTACAGTTATATTTACAGTTACAATAATTGGTATAGTAATAGTCTAGTCTAGTCTAGTCTAGTCTAGTATAGTATAGTATAGTAATAATAATAGTAATTGTAATAGTTATAGTCATACTCATAGTCATAGTTATAGTCATAGTCATAGTCATAATTATGGTTATAGGTACAGTTATATTTACAGTTACAATAATTAGTATAGTAATAGTATAATATAGTCTAGTCTAGTCTAGTATAGAATAGTATAGTAATAATAATAGTAATTGTAATAGTTATAGTCATACTCATAGTCATAGTTATAGACATAGTCATAGTTATTGGTATAGCTACAGTTATATTTACAGTTACAATAATTAGTATAGTAATAGTATAGTATAGTCTAGTTTAGTATAGTATAGTATAGTCTAGTCTAGTCTAGTCTAGTCTAGTATAGTATAGTAATAATAATAGTAATTGTAATAGTTATAGTCATACTCATAGTCATAGTTATAGTCATAGTCATAGTCATAATTATGGTTATAGCTACAGTTATATTTACAGTTACAATAATTAGTATAGTAATAGTATAGTATAGTATAGTATAGTATAGTATAGTCGAGTCTAGTATAGTATAGTAATAATAATAGTAATTGTAATAGTTATAATCATATTCATAGTCATAGTTATAGTCATAGTCATAGTTATGGTTATAGCTACAGTTATATTTACAGTTACAATAATTAGTATAGTAATAGTATAGTCTAGTCTAGTCTAGTATAGTACAGTAATAATAATAGTTATTGTAATAGTTATAGTCATACTCATAGTCACAGTTATAGTCATAGTCATAGTTATAATTATGGTTATAGGTACAGTTATAATTACAGTTACAATAATTAGTATACTAATAGTATAGTCTAGTCTAGTCTAGTATAGTATAGTAATAATAATAGTAATTGTAATAGTTATAGTCATACTCATAGTCATAGTCATAGTCATAATTATGATTATAGGTACAGTTATATTTACAGTTACAATAATTAATATGGTAATAGTATAATCTTGTCTAGTCTAGTATAGTATAGTAATAATAATAGTAATTGTAATAGTTATAGTCATACTCATAGTCATAGTTATAGTCATAGTCATATTTATGGTTATAGCTACAGTTATATTTACAGTTACAATAATTAGTATAGTATTAGTATGTTATAGTCTAGTCTAGTGTAGTATAGTATAGAATAGTATAGTAATAATAATAATAATTGTAATAGTTATAGTCATACTCATAGTCATAGTTATAGTCATAGTCATAATCATAGTTATGGTTATAGGTACAGCTATGTTTACAGTTACAATAATTAGTATAGTAATAGTATAGTCTAGTCTAGTCTAGTATAGTATAGTAATAATAATAGTAATTGTAATAGTTATAGTCATACTCATAGTCATAGTTATAGTCATAGTCATGATTATGGTTATAGCTACAGTTATATTTACAGTTACAATAATTAGTATAGTAATAGTATGGTCTAATCTAGTCTAGTATAGTATAGTATAGTAATAATAATAGTAATCGTAATAGTTATAGACATACTCATAGTCATAGTTATAGTCATAGTCATAGTCATAATTATGGTTATAGGTACAGTTATATTTACAGTTACAATAATTAGTATAGTAATAGTATAGTCTAGTCTAGTCTAGTATAGTATAGTAATAATAATAGAAATTGTAATAGTTATAGTCATACTCATAGTCATAGTTATAGTCATAGTCATAGTCATAATTATGGTAATAGCTACAGTTATATTTACAGTTACAATAATTAGTATAGTAATAGTATAGTATAGCCTAGTCTAGTATAGTATAGTATAGTAATAATAATAGTAATTGTAATAGTTATAGTCATACTCATAGTCATAGTTATAGTCATAGTCATAGTGATAATTATGGTTATAAGTACAGTTATATTTTCAGTTACAATAATTAGTATAGTAATAGTCTAGTATAGTCTAGTCTAGTCTAGTATAGTATAGAATAGTAATAATAATAGTAATTGTAATAGTTATAGTCATACTCATAGTCATAGTTATAGTCATAGTCATAGTTATGGTTATAGCTACAGTTATATTTACAGTTACAATAATTAGTATAGTAATAGTATAGTATAGTCTAGTCTAGTATAGTATAGTAGAGTAATAATAACAGTAATTGTAATAGTTATAGTCATACTCATAGTCATAGTTATAGTCATAGTCATAGTTATGGTTATAGCTACAGTTATACTTACAGTTACAATAATTAGTATAGTAATAGTATAGTATAGTCTAGTCTAGTATAGTATAGTATAGTAATAATAATAGTAATTGTAATAGTTATAGTCATACTCATAGTCATAGTTATAGTCATAGTCATAGTCATAATTATGGTTATAGCTACAGTTATATTTACAGTTACAATAATTAGTATAGTAATAGTATAGTATAGTCTAGTCTAGTCTAGTATAGTATAGTAATAATAATAGTAATTGTAATAGTTATAGTCATACTCATAGTCATAGTCATAGTCCTAGTCATAGTCATAATTATGGTTATAGGTACAGTTATAATTACAGTTACAATAATTAGTGTAGTAATAGTATAGTATAGTCTAGTATAGTATAGAATTGTCTAGTCTAGTCTAGTCTAGTCTAGTCTTGTATATTATAGTAATAATAATAGTAATTGTAATAGTTATAGTCATACTCATAGTCATAGTTATAGTCATAGTCATAGTCATAATTATGGTTATAGCTACAGTTATATTTACAGTTACAATAATTAGTATAGTAATAGTATAGTATAGTATAGTATAGTATAGTCTAGTATAGTATAGTAATAATAATAGTAATTGTAATAGTTATAGTCATACTCATAGTCATAGTTATAGTCATAGTCATAGTTATGGTTATAGCTACAGTTATATTTACAGTTACAATAATTGGTATAGTAATAGTATAGTCTAGTCTAGTCTAGTATAGTATAATAATAATAATAGTAATTGTAATAGTTATAGTCATACTCATAGTAATAGTTATAATCATAGTCATAGTTATAATTATGGTTATAGGTACAGTTATATTATAGTTACAATAATTAGTATAGTAATAGTCTAGTCTAGTCTAGTATAGTATAGTAATAATAATAGTAATTGTAATAGTTATAGTCATACTCATAGTCATAGTTATAGTCATAGTCATAGTCATAATTATGGTTATAGGTACAGTTATATTTACAGTTACAATAATTAGTATAGTAATAGTATAGTCTAGTCTAGTCTAGTATAGTATAGTAATAATAATAGTAATTGTAATATTTATAGTCATACTCATAGTCATAGTTATAGTCATAGTCATAATTATGGTTATAGCTACAGTTATATTTACAGTTACAATAATTAGTATAGTATTAGTATAGTTTAGTCTAGTCTAGTCTAGTATAGTATAGTAATAATAATAGTAATTGTAATAGTTATAGTCATACTCATAGTCATAGTTATAGTCATAGTCATAGTCATAATTATGGTTATTGGTACAGTTATATTTACAGTTACAATAATTAGTATAGTAATAGTATATTTTAGTCTAGTCTAGTATAGTATAGTAATAATAATAGTAATTGTAATAATTATAGTCATACTCATAGTCATAGTTATAGTCATAGTCATAGTCATAATTATGGTTCTAGCTACAGTTATATTTACAGTTACAATAATTAGTATAGTAATAGTATAGTATAGTCTAGTCTAGTCTAGTATAGTATAGTATAGTAATAATAATAATAGTAATTGTAATAGTTATAGTCATACTCATAGTCATAGTTATAGTCATAGTCATAATTATGGTTATAGGTACAGTTACATTTACAGTTACAATAATTAGTATAGTAATAGTATAGTCTAGTCTAGTCTAGTATAGTATAGTAATAATAATAGTAATTGTAATAGTTATATTCATACTCATAGTCATAGTTATAGTCATAGTCATAGTCATAATTATGGTTATAGCTACAGTTATATTTACAGTTACAATAATTAGTATAATAATAGTATAGTATAGTCTAGTCTATTCTAGTATAGTATAGTATAGTAATAATAATAGTAATTGTAATAGTTATAGTCATACTCATAGTCATAGATATATTCATAGTCATGGTCATAATTATGGTAATAGGTACAGTTATATTTACAGTTCCAATAATTAGTATAGTAATAGTATAGTCTAATCTAGTCTTGTATAGAATAGTAATAATAATAGTAATTGTAATACTTATAGTCATACTCATAGTCATAGTTATAGTCATAGTCATAGTCATAATTATGGTTATAGCTACAGTTATATTTACAGTTACAATAATTAGTATAGTAATAGTATAGTATAGTCTAGTCCAGTCTAGTATAGTATAGTATAGTAATAATAATAGTAATTGTAATAGTTATAGTCATAATCATAGTCATAGTAATAGTCATAGTCATAATTATGGTTATAGGTACAGTTATATTTACAGTTACAATAATTAGTATAGTAATAGTCTAGTCTAGTCTAGTCTAGTATAGTATAGTATAGTAATAATAATAGTAACTGTAATAGTTATATTCATACTCATAGTCATAGTTATAGTCATAGTCATAGTCATAATTATGGTTATAGGTATAGTTATATTTACAGTTACAATAATTAGAATAGTAATAGTATAGTATAGTCCAGTCTAGTCTAGTATAGTATAGTATAGTAATAATAATAGTAATTGTAATAGTTATAGTCATACTCATAGTCATAGTTATAGTCATAGTCATAGTTATGGTTATAGCTACAGTTATATTTACAGTTAAATAATTAGTATAGTAATAGTATAATATAGTCTAGTATAGTATAGTATAGTATAGTCTAGTCTAGTCTAGTCTAGTCTATTATAGTATAGTAATAATAATAGTAATTGTAATAGTTATAGTCATATTCATAGTCATAGTTATAGTCATAGTCATAGTCATAATTATGGTTATAGCTACAGTTGTATTTACAGTTACAATAATTATTATAATAATAGTATAGTATAGTGTAGTATAGTATAGTATAGTCTAGTATAGTATAGTAATAATAATAGTAATTGTAATAGTTATAGTCATACTCATAGTCATAGTTATAGTCATAGTCATAGTTATGGTTATAGCTACAGTTATATTTGCAGTTACAATAATTAGTATAGTAATAGTATAGTCTAGTCTAGTCTAGTATAGTATAGTAATAATAATAGTAATTGTAATAGTTAGAGTCATACTCATAGTCATAGTTATAGTCATAGTCATAGTTATAATTATGGTTATAGGTACAGTTATATTTACAGTTACAATAATTAGTATAGTAATAGTATAGTCTCGTCTAGTCTAGTATAGTATAGTAATAATAATAGTAATTGTAATACTTATA
The DNA here is from genome assembly GCF_040183065.1 of Periplaneta americana. Taxonomy (NCBI): domain Eukaryota; kingdom Metazoa; phylum Arthropoda; class Insecta; order Blattodea; family Blattidae; genus Periplaneta; species Periplaneta americana. The sequence goes on along the minus strand of NC_091131.1, from coordinate 161,260,609 downwards.
GTCATACTCATAGTCATAGTTATAGTCATAGTCATAGTCATATTTATGGTTATAGCTACAGTTATATTTACAGTTACAATAATTAGTATAGTATTATTATAGTATAGTCTAGTCTAGTCTAGAATAGTATAGTATAGTAATAACAATAGTAATTGTAGTAGTTATAGTCATACTCATAGTCATAGTTATAGTCATGGTCATAGTCATAATTATGGTTATAGGTACAGCTATATTTACAGTTAGAATAATTAGTATAATAATAGTATAGTCTAGTCTAGTCTAGTGTAGTATAGTAATAATAATAGTAATTGTAATAGTTATAGTCATACTCATAGTCATAGTTATAGTCATAATCATAATTATGATTATGGCTACAGTTATATCTACAGTTACAATAATTAGTATAGTAATAGTATAGTATAGTCTAGTCTAGTCTAGTATAGTATAGTATAGTAATAATAATAGTAATTGTAATAGTTATAGTCATACTCATAGTCATAGTTATAGTCATAGTCATAGTCATAATTATGGTTGTAGGTACAGTTATATTTACAGTTTCAATAATTAGTATAGTAAGAGTCTAGTCTAGTCTAGTCTAGTATAGTATAGTAATAATAATAGTAATTGTAATAGTTATAGTCATACTCATAGTCATAGTTATAGTCATAGTCATAGTCATAATTATGGTTATAGCTACAGTTATATTTACAGTTACAATAATTAGTATAGTAATAGTATAATATAGTCTAGTCTAGTCTAGTATAGTATAGTATAGTAATAATAATAGTAATTGTAATAGTTATAGTCATACTCATAGTCATAGTTATAGTCATTGTCATAGTCATAATTATTGTTATAGGTACAGTTTTATTTACAGTTACAATAATTAGTATAGTAATAGTCTAGTCTAGTCTAGTCTAGTCTAGTATAGTATAGTATAGTAATAATAATAGTAATTGTAATAGTTATAGTCATACTCATAGTCATAGTTATAGTCATAATCATAGTTATGGTTATAGCTACAGTTATATTTACAGTTACAATAATTAGTATAGTAATAGTATAGTCTAGTCTAGTCTAGTATAGTATAGTATAGTAATAATAATAGTAATTGTAATAGTTATAGTCATACTCATAGTCATAATTATAGTCATAATCATAGTTATGGTTATAGCTACAGTTATATTTACAGTTACAATAATTAGTATAGTAATAGTATAGTCTAGTCTAGTCTAGTATAGTATAGTAATAATAATAGTAATTGTAATAGTTATAGTCATACTCATAGTCATAGTTATAGTCATTGTCATAGTCATAATTATGGTTATAGGTACAGTTATATTTACAGTTACAATAATTAGTATAGTAATAGTCTAGTCTAGTCTAGTCTAGCCTAGTATTGTATAGTAATAATAATAGTAATTGTAATAGTTATAGTCATACTCATAGTCATAGTTATAGTCATAGTCATAGTTATGGTTATAGCTACAGTTATATTTACAGTTACAATATTTAGTATAGTAATAGTATAGTATAGTCTAGTCTAGTGTAGTATAGTATAGTATAGTAATAATAATAGTAATTGTAATAGTTATAGTCATACACATAGTCATAGTTATAGTCATAGTCATAGTTATGGTTATAGCTACAGTTATATTTACAGTTACAATAATTAGTATAGTAATAGTATGGTATAGTCTAGTCTAGTATAGTATAGTATAGTATAGTAATAATAATAGTAATTGTAATAGTTATAGTCATACTCGTAGTCATAGTTATAGTCATAGTCATAGTCATAATTATGGTTATAGCTACAGTTATATTTACAGTTACAATAATTTGTATAGTAATAGTATAGTATAGTCTAGTCTAGTGTAGTATAGTATAGTATAGTAATAATAATAGTAATTGTAATAGTTATAGTCATACTCATAGTCATAGTTATAGTCATAGTCATAGTCATAATTATGGTTATAGCTACAGTTATATTTACAGTTACAATAATTAGTATAATAATAGTATAGTCTAGTCTAGTCTAGTATAGTATAGTAATAATAATAGTAATTGTAATAATTATAGTCATACTCATAGTCATAGTTATAGTCATAGTTACAGTTACAGTAATTACTATAGTAATATTATAGTATAGTATAGTATAGTAACCTATAGTGTATTGTATAGTATATAGTGTAGGCCTAGTGTGCTGTGTGATATAGTACAGCATACAGTATGGTATAGTATAGTACAATATAGTACAGTCTATAATAGTATAGTATTAATAATAATAGTAATAATCATAGTTATAGTCATAGTTATGGTTACAGTTACAGTTACAGTTATGGTCACAATAATTAGTATAATTGGTAGTGTTTTTAGTTTAGAAATAGTGGGGTTCTTGAATTTTTGGGGATCAAGTTTTGAACTGATTTTAATGTTCCTCTTATTTCGTTTTGAAATGTATCGGTAGGGTCACACCTTATTTCAGTAATATTATTCTGTTCTATAAATTCAATTGTTTTATTAATATATTATTCTCTCTCCATTATGACAACTGCGTCTTTTATCTGCTTCGATGTGGATTAAATTGTGTAATGTTCTTTAATTTGTTTTTCAGCTTCTTCAAAGTCATTATCAGTTTTGGGTTTTGTTACATATTCATTGCAAACACATGAATGTACAAATTACAATTTCCAGTATGCATATTTATGTACAAATCAAATTGAATTAAGTAACCATATCCTACTATGAAAAAAACACATATAGATGGATAACTTTTAATCAGATGCGTATATTAATATTGTATTGGCATATTAAGACTCGTTTGGAAAGAAGACAAACATTGTGTTTAAATGTATTACGTACATGAGCAAAAATTGTTGTCAACTACTATTTGAATATGTAAAATGGTTAAATAAGCATATTTTACAAAAAATACGTTAAGATTAAATTAAAATTGAATCGACATATCACACTCTTTTTATTAAAGTACGATGTGTCTATTGCATGTAGACGAAAAAACTATCGTGTTATTATATATTACGAATCAATTCAATAAATCACAGATTATGTACTTAAATGTGTTAGGTAACTCAGAGTATAAAAAAATACAGTGTAAATCTATAATTGCATAATTTGCATTAAAGATAAGTCATATGGTTGAACAGCATTCTCCTTGAACTTTTTAACTTGAAATTTTTATAAATGCACGAAAGGGATAAAGTAATAAAATATAAGAAATCATAATTTCTCACTTGGTTTCTATAAAGGTTAACATAACTCATCTTTGCAAATAATTTTGTTGGTCTAATTAAGATATCACTTGTAAATATCCAGTATTGTTAAGAAAAATATACAGAATTTGGATTAACATGCTCGCTTCTAAATATAATTTTCAAGGGGTTGACTTCTTTCAGGGGTTTTTTTAGTCTACGTTCATTATAAACAACTCATTTACGAAGCCGGCTGCCAGGAAGTCAAAAAGTAGATAGCAATGACAAGGGAAGTTTTTATGAAAAATATTCCCTCATGTTTCTATAAAAGTACCTCTAAAATTGATTCTTAAGATGTATTCCTTTAAACATTTTGAAAACGAATATCAAAATTTTGCTACAGGCGTTTTAAAGAATGTGTTTTTAGGAATAAAACGAGAAACAGGTTTTGAATTTACCTTAAAAATGGCCGATAGATATTCACTGTGGTTAACTACATGGCCGTGGTACTTTGCCCCCCCCCCCAATATTTCTGCTCCAATTTTCCTTTTAATAATCTCGAATTTAAGGTGTTGCAGCAATGATATTTCTACATAAAAACAAATGAAAAATGGTCATCAAATGGGAAGAAATTCAAATTATACAGCCATCTCCCCTTAAAAGTAAGATTTACATGTATCGGAAGTAGTCTATGCAGGACACTGACAGCTTGTGTATGGGTGGGAGCGGGTCTGTCGGCTCCATAAGTAAAGAACCCTGGCCTCACACCACTTCTACATAGCTGACAGTGATTGACAGGCCAGTTAGGGGAAGTTGTCTTGCTAAAACTTTCAGCTGTTGCCACGTTTGCTCCTGGCTGGACTCTTTCAATGTATTTTCTTTTGCAAGTGATTGGATTCTTTCAGTGTACCGGTGCTTTCTATTTACGAACAAATTAAATCAGTTGAATAATAATAATAATAATAATAATAATAATAATAATAATAATAATAATTTATTTATTTATTTATTTACTTATATTTAATGTGCTGTACAACAGCCAGAGGCCAATTACAGTTCAGCACAAACAATATAACAAAAACATTAGCAATAATTTACAATAAAAGTACAAACAAATAATTAAATTAATGGCAATTTATTAAAATGATAATTACAAATGAAATAATGGAATCATAAATGAAGAATGGAATCATATAAAATAGTATTACAAAGATATACAAGATTATAATACAACGACAATAATGACAATGAATGGACGGGATAAAATGGATGACTAAACTACATAGCATAATGAGATAAACGTAATTGTATTTGAAAATGAAAGGATGGAATCAAGTAAATTAATAAATAACAAAATTATATAAAAGTTAGCGAGAATAATATTAAAATACATATTTAAACAAAAGATATAAATGAAAACTTATATAAAACTTCAAAATATATACTACACATTAAATGGATCCAAGCTTCATCCATGCAAATTCGCATATTTTATACATCTGCAGACCGGTGAGAGAGATTTAGAATTTCTATTGTAAAACATTTTATGATATCTTAAACCATTAGCAGGAATACGAAAACTGATATTGCTTAGGAAAGATTCACAATCAATATGACCCTTAAGAACTTTACAAAAAATAAGTACAGTAATCAAGATCTTGACGTCTGGCAGATAAACTACAGCAATTAAAATATTTGCAGTTAATCTCATATTTATAATCATCAGAATTAGGTAAAAAACTATAAGAACAAAAGGGAAATAAATTTTCTTTGAATATTCTCAAGCTTAGCCGAGTCGGTGGAAGTAATGATGATGATAATAATAATAATAATAATAATAATAATAATAATAATAATAATAATAATAATAATAGTAATACAACAGGTCATCACCGATCATCAAGTGGTGAACATGCCTGTCATTATATTAAGAAAAGTAAACTATCTGTTGTTGTGCCATCGTTCATTGAAATATGTATGCTATAGGCTAGGCCCGACTAATTTAGTATGCAAGATTAGGTTCTATTATAAGTTATTTTCTACACAAAAATAACACTGAAAACTGTGATAAGGTGGATTGTCACATACTATTACAGAGGAGTCCTGTAGCATTTTCAGGACACTTTTTTCCAACTACTCTTCGAAAACTGCAGAGTTCATTGTGCCATGATAATCTGCAGGTGTACCTGCTATTTTCTTGTAACAGCTTTAGCGCCATCTATGAAACCGAAACCCCCCTCCCCCACAAGGCACAATAACAATTCTGTCATCCTTTGCACCTGATATCGCCACCACACAGTTTTCGGAGTCGTCTGTTCAGTTCGTTATGACTGTCGCACCAGGTTTCGTCTACAAACACATCATTGTAGCCTTCTAAACGCAAGTCTTGTCTGTTCGAGATACGAGTAGCTCCAGGCAATGACGTTACTGGCTTCAGCTATAGTTGGTTTTCTTTACACTTTCTTATGTAAAAACCCCATACTTAGGAGTAATCTACGAACAGTACTTTTGCCATAAGGAAATTCGTAGTCAGCGCCACTAGTTTTCTCGCGCATAGCATGCTTTACGGACTCTAATGTTGGTGAAATTCCACTCTTGCATGGCAGCATTCGTCGCACAAGATCATGTCAAAAATCATCGATTTTTCAAAACGACGGCTTCCCTTTCTTCCCTTCTTTTTCCGGAGTGTGATACGTAGATGGATCTTCAATATTTTATATTCTCTTCATACTCCTTAAACTAAGACCTGTCGCCTCTTCCACCAATTGACTAATATTCCTTCTTTCAAATTTCCCCCATTTTGAATTATTCTTCTAATAAAGTTCTTAAGGGGACACTCAACTATATTGTGGAACTTTTTACCTATTTGACCAATCTTTTTCAAATTTGGAGAAAAAGTTTAATATACACATGGAAAGTAACATGCAAAATCTCAGGTCATTAGATCCAATACTTTTCAAAATTAAAAAAAATTCAATTTTTAATCAATCATTAATTGAAATATCACTTTTAATTATCATTTTTTATTTTTTGGCTTTGTGCATTTGACTGTGACTTCTCAATGAATAGGGGAAGAATTCTGAGTATTGAATTAGTTCTGTCACGTAAATTAGTGTAGAAATTTAATTTTGCATTTCTACGACACTTTTTCTGCAATTTTCAAGTTGAGTGTCCCCTTAACATTTTGTACACTTTGTTTTTGTAACTTCGTCTCCTTTCCTATTGACGATGTATTACAATTCTTACTGTAGAGGCACTTCACTATTATTATAGTTTATCCACGGCCGAAAGAAATTAAACATTGTAAATTCACTGTCATACTGCTGCGCTGTTACTAAGACACAATTGGAACCGTGATGCAGTGGCAAGGTACTTAGAATACTCTGTTGCAGTGACAGGGATATTCCTTCAAAAATGTAAAATTCACAACACAGCATTCTCGGCGGTCTCCTGGCGGTACCTTTGTCCACAGTTTCACTAATTGGGGGAGCTTGTCAGTCAGATTTATGGCTTCCTGAACCCAACCCTGCAAAGAAGGTTCTTTACTTGTGAACCCAAGATGTGGAGAGTATAAAGAAATCTCGTTCCATAAGTGAGTTAAGGTATTAAATATTTAGGTCAGTATAACTGATTCTGTGTATCAATTCCGTTATGGTGGGGAACGGAGATGAGAGACACTACTCAAAAGTGGAAATTAAAAAAATATATATATTATTAAAATCACAGTTGTTGAGTAACTGTGTAAACATTTTTCGGAAATCACAGCGCACTTAAACTTTAAGATGAGTAGACCTACAGGAAAATTATTATTTTAATGAAAATTATTTTATTTTTGTTTTGGGAAATTGAGAAGGGAGAACTATCTGATTATGGCTCTTATGACGTTTCATTGTTAAAACCTATAGAAAGCAGCAATTTAAAACAGAGTAGTAGTAGTAGTAGTAGTAGTAGTAGTAGTAGTAGTAGTAGTAGTAGTAGTAGTAGTAGTTGCAGTGGCAGTAGTAGTAGTTTTAGTAGTAGTGGTAGTAGTAGTGGCAGTAATAGTAGTAGTAGTAGTGGTAGTGATAGTAGTAGTAGTGGTAGTAGTTGTAGTGGCAGTAGTAGTAGTAATAGTAGTGGTGGCAGTATTAGTAGTAGTATTAGTAGTAGTAGTAGTAGTAGTAGTAGTAGTAGTAGGAGTAGTAGTAGTAGTAGTAGTAGTAGTAGTATTCCTCCTTTGTCTTCCCTCTATTCTGTTCCTGATAACTGTGCAATCTTTATCTACAGTGCATTACTCTTGATTATAAACTCTCTTGGCTGCAGTCTAACTAATCCTTCTCTACAACCCCTGCGGTGGCTGAGTGGTCAGACGCAGGCGGCCCGGGTTCGAGTCCCGGTCAGAAATCCATAGTGACACTTGTGGCGGACATGGTCTCAGTTGGGGTTTTTCTCGGGGTTCTCCCGTTTTCCCCCATATTAGGCATTCACACCATTCCGTCACCATTTCTCCATTCCGTAGCATTCCCCGAACGCTGGCTGGGGACGCACGGAGGGGGCTGGCCTAGGGACGAGTGGGGTTGCCTGCTCGACACCTGGGCACACAGAGAACCTTAGTCTGGTCAGCCGGTGTGGGTTTGGGAAAGCGCCACTAGAGGGTAAGCGCAATAGATCTCAATAGGTCGCAGTGCTGGGCCATAGTGCCCCACCCCGTAAATTGCATTCCATTCCATTCCAAACCTTTTCTACTATCTTTGCTACCTTCCATTACTATTGTCCCTAATTTTTTTGTTTATTTTCAAGCGTTTTGATCCCTGACTAATATTCACTAATTATCTAAATTGCTCTTTTTCATCTGCATTTCAACATTACATTATTTGGCTCTTTTTCACTGACCTTTTCCAGGATTTTACTCTTGCATTCATTCAAGATTATGTAATTATCGGAAATTCCATCGTGTTAATTGAATCTTTTGTTAAACTAAATTTGAAAATCAGAGGTGCGCTCAGGCGTGGGTTCGATTACCGCTTTGATTGATTATGTTTACTATTTATCAGAAGCTAATACTAAATATAAGATGAATGTCAAGTAATAAAATGACGAATCTCAGGCCACACCTCGCCAAGCATCATCTCGCTGTTACCAATTACATTCAAGTGAAGCAAATAATATTTCAAATCCTCAACAAAATGTGCCGTTTACTTTCTGTAACAGTTTCATAGTAACAGCTCCCTAAAAATAATTATTATAAGGAATCATCTGTGTACCGAAGCGCCAGCTGAATGCTTTGTTGCCTCGTCAGATTAACCCAGAATGGAACACATGACATTTATTTTATCAAGAATTAATAGATCCTTACCTGAAATTAAAGCACACAATGGCTAACCACTGTGAGACACTTGAGACGATTTCGTCAGTGATATTCTTGTTATTCTTATGCATCTACCACTTTTTGCGACGTTGAAAAGAATTTCTTGCAGTGTAAGTATTGTTTAAGCGACCACTTCACTTCAATTTCGGCTATTTTTGTATGTACAGCATTCTTCACTGCAACGCTAGTGCGACATAGCTACCTGGTGGTCCATCTGCGCCGTCTTTTTTGTACTAAACTTCCCTTAATGCACAAAATGCTAAACAGTTGTCTATAGAGGACATCACGTCAAGAAAACAGCGTTGAGCAGATGGTGCTGTTGCCATAGAAACGTCTATCTACCGCGTAGTTTCTACGAAGTTCTAGGCAAGGCCCATAAAACAATTGTTTTTTCTTTGTATATTTCAGAGGCTTAGGGAACGGATACCGAAACAAATGCAAGCATTTGACTCTAGTTTCATAGTGGTTGCAACGCCAAGTACAGGGTGCGTCAGAAAGAACGGATGGATTTCACATGGCAAGAAAATTGTAAAGATTCATCAAATCAAAAATTTATTGTTTTCAACATATATTCACCAATACATGCAGTTTATTTATGTAAAACAACATTATCCATATGATGTCCTTGGCTTTCAATACAGGCATCGAGGCGTTTTCTGATGTTCGCCATCACTTTCACAGTCATAGCTGGTGCAATTGCCACGATTTCTTCACGAATCGCTGTCTTCAGTTCGTCCAGTGTATGTGATCGATGTTTACAAACTTACGCCTTCAAATGGTCCCAAAGAAAGAAGTCGCAGGGCGCGAGATCTTACCGTAGCCTCGGACAATCTCAGTGCAATAGAATTTCGTCCAGGTGATTTCTTCTTTAATGTTGAACCTGTGATACGAAATGAAGCCTCCCACCGCAAAATTGTATTCCGAGTTGGAATCCTAGCGTGACATCCGATGTCGAAATGAGTCCTGAGTGGCGATCACAGACTCTTCATTTTTCAAAAATGTCTCTACGATGAAAGCACGTTGTACACCAGACCAACACCATATTCTCAACTGAAACTGCATTCTATGGCTGACCCAACAGTCGTGGTCCCCCTCACTATATCTCTCTCCTCGTTGCGTATCGATAGTTTGAAATCCATCCGTTCTTTCTGACGCACCCTTTACAACTAGTAACAGGTTAAGAACCCGCTCTGTTTACTTTGTTCCTGTTTTGTTACTAATTATGATAACAGTGGTGTGTCTGGTGCGTTTAGTAATGAGGAGTACACCGACAAATTTCTGCTGTATAGTGAAACACGGCAAAATGTAACTGCAGCTCGTAGGCTTAGCTGGCATTGCTTTAAAAGTGATGTTAATAATAATAATCATAATAATAATAATAATAATAATAATAATAATAATAATAATAATAATAATAATAATAATAATAATAATAATCAGAAACTACAAATGTCTTTCAGAAAACTGTATTTAGCCACGGATCTAAACCAGCGACAATCGCCATCGCATTGATTTCATGAAGGCATTGCCCCTGTAATGTAGAAAATCCTTCGTGCCCTTCTGTTTGATGACTTTTCTATAATCTTTTTTAAAACAGCGCAGATGGGCTACATGGTGTAATACTCCCGGTATATCTTGACCGATAGCAACCGTTAGATTGGAAGTGGTTAGTACCTACTGCGCATGCGTTACATTTACATTTAAATACTTCAGTTGTATTATACATACATACATACATACATACATAAATACATACATACATACATACATGTTCTGTAGAAAGTGAGGTCTTTCACTGCACACCCAGCATTCTTCAATATTTCCTGTTTTCTGCCTTCCTCTCAGTTTCCGCATATAATCGACTTATCCTAATGTCATCTATTATTTCATACCTTCTTTTACCCCGGACTCGTCCCCCGTTCACCATTCCTTCCAGTGCATCCTTCAGTAGGCAGTTTCTTCTCAGCCAGTGATACAACCAATTCCTTTTTCTCTTTCTGATCTGTTTCAGCTTCATTCTTTCTTCAAGTCTTTCCCACACAGCTTCATGTCTTATTCTGTCTGCCCACTTCACAAGTTCCATTCTTCTCCACATCCACATTTCAAATACTTCTGTTAATTTCTCTTCATTTCTGCGTAAAGTCTATGTTTCTGCCCCATACAATGCCACATTCCACACAAAACACTTCACTAGTCTCTTCTTTAGTTCATTTACCAGAGGTCCGCAGAAGATGCTCTTTTCTATTAAAAACTTCCTCGGCTATTGCTATCCTCCTTTTGACTTCCTGACCGCAGCTCATGTGTTTTTAGTTGGTTACTTAACGACGCTGTATCAACTACTAGGTTATTTAGCGTCGATGAGATTGATGATAGCGGGATGTTATTTGGCGAGATGAGGCCGAGGATTCGCCATAGATTACCTGGAATTCACCTTACGGTTGAGGAAAACCTCGGAAAAAACCCAACCAGGTAATCAGCCCAAGCGGGGATCGTTCCCACGCCCGAGTGCAACTTCAACCCGGCAAGCAAGTGCCTTAACCGACTGAGCCACGCCGGTGGCACAGCTTATGTCACTGCTTGTAGTACACTCCAAGTATTTGAAGCTGTCCACTTCATACTCCTTAAACTAAGACTGTCGCCTCTTCCACCAATTGATTAATATTCCTTCTTTCAAATTTCTGCTTGTAGTACACTCCAACTATTTGGAGCTGTCCACTTCATACTCCTTAAACTAAGACCTGTCGCCTCTTCCAACAATTGATTAATATTCCTTCTTTCAAATTTCCGCCATTTTGAATTATTCTTCTAATAAAGTTCTTAAGGGGACACTCAACTATATTGTGGAACTTTTTTCCTATTTTACATATCTTTTTCAAATTTGTAGAAAAAGTTTAATATACACATGGAAAGTAACATGCAAAATCTCAGCTCATTAGATCTCATCCTATGACCATGGTGTTCGTCTTGTTTGCATTTATTTGCATCCCATACTGCTCACAGCTATCATTTAGCTCCAGTAGCATATTCCTTAGTATCGCCTCCTCTTCTGCTAAGAACGCCATATCATCAGGAAATCTTATGCACTTTAATCTTCTTCCTTCTACTTTTACCCCTCCTATGTTCTGAAAATATTTCTTCACTAAATTCCTCAAGTAGATGTTGATCATGGTAGATGATATAGGGCATACTTGTCGTACTCCTCTTCCCATTTCACTTCCTTTAGACATTTCTTGTACTATTTAATTTTAAAATATGATGGTAAACCGTTAGTAAATTAAAATAAAATTCGTCGACTTCAGTACAGTCTATAGTTTCTTGGGATAAGACTGTATGATCCATAAAGGAAAGAGTCTAATGCTTTCGTTTTCACATGGACGAGCAATAGTAAAATGCAGAGCTAACTTCGGATAATGGTCTACAATTCCGCTCTCTAAATTATTTCACCGAATAGTAGGACATGTCACTGCAATTTTATAACATAACACATCTGTTTCTCGATATTGTGAGGAAAAACTTGAAGAAATGTAATTACATATTACACAAATTTAATAATCTTCTATTCGAGAATGTTTGTTTTACTGAAGAAATATATGGACGTAATAACGGAAATTGAAATTGTATCCAACAGAGACATACACTTCACAATATATACAACGTTGAAATATCAAACAGTTGAGAATTTATTGACTTACGCCATCGCAATGAAAACTTTAAACTTTAATACTGCACCACCATGATGAAGGATAAAATCGTAATTTCTAAAATAACGATAAATTTTACCTTTGTCTGCAATATGAAATAACCTTTTATGCTACAGAAATGTAGAAATCTTAGTTACAAAAATAGACTTCAGAATAGTAATTTGTTAAAATTTGTATCATTCTAGTTATTGAAGAAAGTTACAATATGTAACACTGAAGAATCTTTCTAAATTTTATGCTTGAAATCGAAAATTGCAATTTTTCTGCTGTAACAGGAAACTCCAAAGAATTTATTAAATGTGTAACAAAACCAAAGTTGGACTAACCTGCAATAATGTGCAACGAAAATGTGACTTTACATAGAGGTGAAGTGAACTCTGGGAGGAAGATAGTCGAAAAACAAGAAGAGACTCAGTCGCCTTATTCATATTGACAAATAGTGAGAACTGCGTGGAAAGACATCTTCATCGCCTCACTGTAACATATTCTGAAAATAATGCTGATATTATTATTGTGCAGTACGACGACCTGGATCAGTAATAAGAACAACGGTGGTGTGAAAAGGGACAAAAGGGACAATAGAATGTATTAAGACAGCCCAGAGAACATTAAATGACATATAACATATTATATTTGAAATGTAGACCTCTAGGGCAGGCGGAAAAATTTGTAAGGTGATTTATTATATACAGTAAGTGTAATAATAACTGCCAGGATATATATTTTGGGAAATCTTCAGAATTCAGATGGTCAAGACATATACAGAGGAAAGAATTAGCTCAAAAACTAGCAGAAAATATGGAATTGGAAATGCTTTGTGCAATACCTAACAGAAAATAATCTTCTTCTTCTTCTTCTAAATTAAGGGCGTAGATTACTTGGACACTAATGACCCCTTGTGCACCCCAGAAACTGGAGATTAACCCACAAGACCGCAATGCGTTACCAGTTTTGCTGTGCTGCTGGGATTAATTTCTTCAGAAGAGGCAATGTTTGCTTCCTGAGATAACAATGCCTGATTGGCTTAGATCTGGGCAATCCAGCAAAATGTGAAATGATAATAAATAAAGAAACAAGAAATAAAAGTAACCGAAATTCATGTCAAAAATATTATCCGTCGTACCAAAAGTTATGTTAAACTTTAGCTATCGTGTATACATTTATATGCATGGCACTACGACAGTGGGAAAAATCACAGACAAAAAGAATGACATCAAGCATTTCTTCATATTTTTCGTTGCACTGACATGCAGTGATTGAGTGCCTTAATAATGTGACTTTTATAAATTGAGACCAAAAAGATATGATGCAAGAAGAAAGAGTATGAACATAAATTGAAAATGACAAAGAATGAATAATGAAATATACACTGCCCACATGGTAGGGAGGTTGGGATGGGCAGGGCGGGACTCGACATGCAGCCACCTCCACGTGGTGAGTCCTGGGTTGTTTCAGTTCAAAATTGAAACAAGCAAAGAGCTGCATGTATTCTGCGAATGATGGTACGAAAATTCATATCAGTTGTTGGTGGTGCATTGTTCTACACATCTCCCGAGTTTGGAGTCGTTCGGGTCATTATTTCTGGGCGTTGCACTTTTCAAAAACAGATATCACCGAATCAGGTAAAATCACAATGACTTATACTGAAATAATAATAAATATATTGTATAATATTTATTTATGATTGATCTAATTTAAAAATATATTTTGTCTCACGACACAAAATTCATTGATTTCACCAAAACATTTTTATTCTGTTTGATCACATACAGCACCAGTTTTGCCGTATGCAGTTGATATGGCAACAGGATGGAGCACCGCCTCATTTTGGTGTAGGAGGAGGGACTTCTTGAACGAGTAATTCCACGAATGGATATGCCGTCGTGACACAATAGAATGGCCACCCAGATCATGCGACCTGACGTCATGTGCTTTTCGCAGTGGGGTAAGTTATCCTGAAAAACGATGTTTTTGCTCAAAGACCGCAGTATATGCATGAGTTGCGACAGATGATCGAATAGTCATTCGTGAAAATCGATGAAAATCGTTGGTTACGTTGTCATCTGTAAATTAGTTATGAACTGTGTATTGAGAAACAGGGCCCTCCATTTTGAACAAAATCTGTAAAGGAATACGTAGTAAAATGTAAATTGAATGTAATTGAATGCAGCAGCAGCAGTTTTATTTTGCGTAGCAGAGTTAAGGCTATAAGGCCTTCTCTTCCACTCAACCAAGTTTCAATAATATATATGAAATTCTAAATTATGTCGTAGATTATAAACAACACAAAAGAAGATAGACTACCTTAAAAATTACATAAAATAGGTATAGGCTTAGTAGAAAATTACAAATAGTCAATATTAGTTACGTAATATAAGGACAATACAAAATGAAGTAGAAAATTATATATAATCAAAATCAGTACCATAACATAAGGGGAATATGTATATACACAATTTATAAGACATAAACTGCTCGAGATAAATTCGACGATTAATTCACTTGAGTAATATACAGTTAATATACTAATAAGAAAATACATGTGGGTTACAAGACATAAAATGTTGAATAGTAAAATCGTACTATAGTGAGGATCACGTAAGTGTAGTTCCTAAAATCTAATTTGCCTGTCTCTTCAGTGTTGCCAACTAATACCAGATATCACCAAAAAGGGGTAAAATCACAACACAACATACTGAAATAATAATAATAATAATAATAATAATAATAATAATAATAATAATAATAATAATAATAATAATACAGGATTAACAATAATGTCTTGCTTATTTACGACATCTCATTTTTATGTTGCGAGGTGTTTCCTAAATCGTACAATATAGTATGGTACAGTATATTTTTCTCCTGGACTTCTCGCATACTATGTTTGTAATTATGATTAGTATAATCTAATATTAAAATCTATTTCGTCTGGCAATGTGAAATTCATTGCTTTGACTAAACAGTTTATGATTCATGAGACGTAACCTAAAAATATACTTACTTGTTTTCATTTTCATCAGTTTCCTTTACTGCAAACCGAAATTGTTGCTGCCAAAATAACGGTTAGAAAATAACTGCCAGTTGTAGTATTTGTCAGTACCCGAAATTGGAAACGAAGTTGGTAGAAGGAAATTCAATCTGAGAGCTAGAAAATCAATATAATCCACTAGCATATGTAGTAATAGGGAAAAAATGGTTAGGTTTCACCCTTAGGGTATTAAGTAAGGTAATCCGCACTATACATGGCATGCAGATACAAATGATTAAGTAATGTATGAAGATAATGGAAAAAAAGAAGAGAGAGGAGAAAAAATTGGTCATTTAAGACTATTTAGAAACTTCCGTCCGCAAGAGTCTAGTTCTGTTCAATAAAAACATTTCTAAGTAGAGTGCACTTAAAAGATTTTAGACTCCGACTGCTCCTGATTTCCTGTGACAAGGAATTCCAGGAACGGGCCGTGCATATTGTGAAGGAAGCAGGGTAGAGAGATGTTTGATGATATGGAATTGATAGAACAAGGTTATGCTGTGAACGCGTATCACGGTTGTGGTGGGATGCTAAAAGTGTGAAGTGAGGAACTAGGCAAATAGGTGTGGAATTATTTAAAATCTGTTACAGCAAACAGAGTGAATGAACTGAACGTCTCTCTTATAAACGAAGCCAAGATAATTGTAAGAAATACTCGGAAACATGATCATAGCGACGGCTGTTGAAAATGAAAGGGACACAAGCATTATGAACAAGCTGAAGTCTAAATGACAATTCAACACTAAGGTCACTATACAAAACGTCGCAGTAGTCAAAGTAAGGCATCACCAAGGTCTGCATCAAGATCTGTCTCAGTTTAGAAGGAAAGTGAAATGTAAGGAAGTGTTTGGAGGAAGCGACCTTTAACCCATCCTGTATATGATGTTTATTTATTATTATGGCATTATTTATTAACAATATTAATATAATTATTAATTACGTTCAAATTAAAAAAAAAAAACTGGCTAGTAACTTTCGTTTTATGAATGTTGGTATTCTTCAAAGGGAAACGATGCTCTCAACGTTACATGTAAAAAGTAACTGCCAGTTGTAGTCGGTATTTGGCACTACCGAAGAAAATTCAACCTGGCATCTAAAAGTTACTATATTGAACTAGCTTATGTAGTAATAAGCTATGATGGCTAGGCGTGAAATAGCTAATAATATCAACAAATTCCAATCTAACAGAAATATAAAAAAATCCGATTATTAAGCAGAAAATACAAACGATAAAATTATATAAAAAAAAAAACAAGACAATATAACAGCGGTGACCAAAGAGGGTGTCGTGATTACAACGTGTAATCACATTCAAACGGGTACGAGGAGTTTCCTGTACATTGCTGTGTGTTTCATTCACGTACTGAAGGCAAGCAGTGGCGGTATCATGTCGCTCTACAAATTCTGTTCTCTACAAGCAGTAAGAGGCGGTTTCGTAAAGAATGAGAAGGAGAACTTTTTTGTTGTTCTGTCAGACAAAATGTAGTAGGCCTATGTTTACTTTGCTCAACGGTTCAATTAGGAGCATATAGAAACTTTAATTGTCACGCCAATACTGACCACTAAGCATATGTTTCTATAGGCCTAATTCTTCTGTACGTGTATGAATATTGATATTTTTAGATCTTCTCCTGTAAAGGATAAAATTATTAGGTTTTATCTCAAATTTAATCTCAATTTAATCTTTTATGTGTATGGAAGTCAGCTATCTAATGGGGTTTGAAATATCTCATGCTCTAAAGCCTTTTAATAGAACAGAATTTTTCAAAAGAGTAATGATTAAAATAATTTAAATAACTTGTCCATAAGAAGTTTTTAATTTTGAAAAACTACGAATTTCTCGACCAAGTATCGAGAGAAGAACTTGGAAAATTCTTGATTATGTTCAAAAGGAAGGTTAAAAAAAGAAGCAAGAAAAATCGTATGTTATTCACTGGCTCTTGATGACAGCAGTGACATTACTGATACAGCAAAGCTTGAGATTTTTATCCGCGGGATTGATCAAGATGTTAGTACAGGAACCACCACTGATTGTAGTTTTCATGCTAAGTACCTTTCCTCCGTCTTCTTACTTCATAAGCTGTCTGTCGCATGTAATCACTGCAGTTCGAGTTTTGGTCACCGCTGCAATATATCGGCATCACAAAAACAGACAAATGGAATGCAACAGTTGTTACGGGAAAAGCAACTTATATAGAAATAAAAATAAAAAAAAATTCATTTCGGATAATAACTTTGAACTAATCAAATCAGATTCTACTACCAAATTTAAAAAACACTTTAAAAAGTATCATAAAAACTCTAGACTTAATTTTAACCGAAACAGAAAAACGTTCATTATACAGATGAAAACTCAACCAACAAAAATAAAAGCACTACCCAATAAATCAATCAATCAATCAATCAATCAATCAATCAACCAATCATTCCGGTGCCATAACAGCTGTCGCCTTCTTCCGGAAACCAAACGCCACTCCTCTGTGTTGCTTGCTGTTTCGTTTATTTTTTTTAGCATTTTTTTTGTTTTACAATGAACGAGAATCTAGCCCGTTGCACCAACGTCCAACCTGGAGGACCAGGTAATTTCTGTTCAAGGTTTTCTTCCTTTAGACTTTGATAAACTACTATCAAACTACAAGGAAGTAGTGCCAGTTTTGGTCCACCCTGGGTATTTTATTTCCCCAGTACCCTCCATATCTGGTAGGTTTTCCCCTATCCGCCTCCGGTGGGAGACCAGCAACTCCACACGACAGCACTACCCAAAATTCACAAACAAAACGTCCCCGTTACACCAACTTGCAACACAACAAACTTTCCACAAAGACATCCCTGCGCCGGCTGAGTAGTCAGACTTCCGGCCTGTCTCGCAGACGGCCTGAGTTCGAATCCCGGTCCGTTCTGTGATTTTTCATTGAAAAATCCATAGTGACAGTTGTGGCGGACGAGGTCGCAGTTGGGATTTTTTCCTGGGTTCTCCCGCTTCTCTATATTAGGCACACTACGTACATCATTTCGTCATCAGTCCATAGCATTCCCCGATCGCCGGATGTTGACGCACGGTGAGGGCTGGCCTGGAACGACGGAGATTACCTGCTCGAAACCTTAGTGTAGTCAGCCGGTTTGGGTTTGAGAATGCGCCTATCTTGAGGCTTAGCTCAATAAATCGTAATAGGTCGTAGTGCTGGGCCATGGTGACCCCTTCCCGTAAGTTCTATTTCATAGATGTCCAATTGTAACTTGTACGAGGCAACCCCTGGCATAAGCAACCCGCTGCGCATATTCTTTAATGTCGTTTTTCCTATTTCATATGGAAAGTTATTGACCTTAGCAGAGCAAGCTTGACGTGCAGTATCTCCTGCTTCTATAGGCGTTTGGTCATCCATGTTCTATTCTATTTCTACAAACATACTTTTTTTTTCTTGTACGGACGAGGGGATTCGAACGCTTACATTCCAGCCTGAGGCTTATTGTGCTTACCACTCCTATTCTGTGAATTATTGAATAGCGGAACGGCCGCGCTTTCGTACAAGTACTGCACGCCACACCGTGAACTGAACCCAGGCTATTGTATGGATGATAATTATTAAAAAATTATGGGTTATTTAACGACGCTCGCAACAGCCAAGGCTACATCAGTGTCGCCGGTGTGCCTGTATTTTGTCCCTCAGGAGTTCTTTCACATGCCAGTAAATCTACTGACATGAGCCTGTCGCATTTAAGCAAACTTAAATACCATCGACTTGGGCTGGGATCGAACCCGCAATCTATACCGACTGTATGGATGGTGATATGTGAATTCATGATAGAGAAATGAGTCCGAGGTGCTATTCTGCTGAAAGTGGTTGAGGGAAAACCCCGGAAAAAACCAGGAAACCCTCAACCAGGTAATTTGTCTCAACTAGGATTTCTACCCGGGCCTGATCGTTTCACGGTCTGACGTGCTAACCGTTACTACACAGCGGTGGACTATAAAAATACCTTAGAACAAATTTTAAATACATTAAAGGCTACAATGTTAAAAATAACGTTGAATTAGTTGAGATTTTAAAGAAAACTTTAACAGCAGACTTGCCTCGTTTGTACACAAACATTCCGGCCAACGGAACGGTAGAAATAATACGATAAAACTTAAAAGATCAAAGTAAAAGAGATACAAAAATTAAAGAATTTACTAAATTATTACGTATTTGTAACAGTCAAAATTATTCCACAATCAACGGGAAATTTTATAGACAGAAAGATGGATTATCGATGCTTTCTCTCGATTTTTCTTCTTTCAGAGATAATGGCAAACAACTCGGAGGAAATAAATGTAGTAGGCTACTTGTAAGAAGAAATATATGTTATTTATTTATTTTATTGGGTTATTTTACGACGCTGTACTACATCTAGGATATTTAGCGTTTGAATGAAATGAAAGTGGTAATGCCGGTGAAATGAGTCCGAAAGTTACCCAACATTTGCTCGGATTGGGTTGAGGGAAATCACCGGAAAAGAACCTCAAACAGGTAACTTGCCCCGACCGAGATTCGAACCCGGGCCACCTGGTTTCGCGGCCAGACGCGCTGACCGTTACTCCACAGGTGTGGACAAAAGAAATATATTACAATAGATAAGATATGTAGACGATACCCTGATCACTTGTCATAATTAGACTTCGAAGTTGAGGTTCCAGTAGGAGAGATACAGGAGACAAAATAATAATGTGAATAACGAATGAAAGTACTACGTATAACCATCAACGCACATTTCAGACGGAAATTTGATTTAACCACACTGTAAAATTTCTCGCTTTCTTGCAATTGAATCAAGTTTGTTAATTCCTCTGCGCCCAGTTGACTACATTTCAAAATCAGGTCGAAAGGTCTCAAACCAAGGACTATCAATTTTCTTAACTACTGCTTCTACTCTCTGACGCTAGATCCATTTTTTCATTCTCTATGGAATTCGCGTTCATCACTCAACACGTAACAATGCCGTCTTCTACAAAACAAATGACATATTGGATCGCCATTATGCTTTCTGATTTCAATTAAAGCAAGCAAAAATAGCGCTTTATGGAGAATATGTGTATTGAGGAGCTCGGTTCTATTCCCATGGGACAACCAGGATAGACCTCTTCCTACTAAGGTAAGCTTGCTAAGTTATATTATATATTATGCTTGAAAACTGCAACAATAAGTAGGTAATGAAAACATTTACGTTTTGTAGTGTCAATGACCTTTCTAGGAATGTGTGTATATTGGGGGTAATAATTTAGCCTCGACTGTACAGCCATATTTAAAACACTACCTAACGAGCGACGCAATTTAAAAATTACTGAGAACAGTGAGGATTATGGTTTTGATACAGTACAATGTTTTATGACTATCCTTCCTTATCCATAAATACAAACAAAATAAATCGTGTAATACAGCATTTCTGAAAGTTTGGCATTCACGAATCATAAATTGTATTTAAATAGTATTTTAAAATTTGGAGAATACTGCAAAATGTATAAAAATCACAAAAATACGAATCAATAAAAACATGAAACATCACCAATAATAATAATAATAATAATAATAATAATAATAATAATAATAATAATAATAATAATAATTTTATAATTTTAACAATAATGAAACTTCGAAATCCTTCTACACCACAAATGGGACTGTTGGGTTGGGTTAATTCATGATCAAATGAAAGTGAGAAATAAATTAATATTACAAATGAATAGCACAATTTAAACGGAACTTATAAGCAAACCTTCTGATGGGGACAGATAAAAAAGTTATTTTTTTTTCTTCCACCGTGTTAATAATGTCAAAAGAAGTGCTTATACAAATTTTGGCCACTCGACCGCAATTACGAGCACCATAAAAAAATAAGTTCGCCAGGGGCCGTTAACAGAAAAAAACACAATTTCATTGGTCAAATTTATTAGAACAAACACAACAATTATTCAGCTATTTTTCAACATATTTTTCACCGGAATTGAAACATTTCTCATTTCATGGGATCGACAGAGAGAGGTGCAGACGCAGTCAAACGCTGGTTCCGATCTAAGGCGGCTGACTTTTACGACACAAAAATTGAACCCATGGTATGAAAAATGTCTCAATTTCAGTGGGGGATATGTTTACAAATAGCGCAACAATTGCTGTATCTGTTGCAATAAATATTTCCATGCAATTGTGCTTTTTTTCTATAAACGGCTCCAGGGAAAATCACTTTCTGGACGGCCTCGTATTTGGGGTCAAGTGGCCAAAATTTGTATCAGAACTTCTTTTGACATTATTAACATGGTGGAAGAAAGAAATTTAACTTTTTTATCTGTCGCTATCAGAACGTTTGCTTGTAAGTCAAAATTTGCTACTTTTCAGGAGAGCAAAGAAACTTATTTTCATGAATAGGCTACATACGAGTGTACCTGTCTCGTACCATAAATATCAACTTGATGGGAAAGATTTGACTAAGTTCCTTTCTTTGCAAATCACTACTTGATGGAAATATTAATCACTTCATCAGTAAAGAATTACAAATTTTTACTTAGTTTATTTCTAAAAAGTGCGATTCAAATATACCTACAGGTGGTACATATTAATTATAGGATAAAGTACACATATTTTAGGCCTATCATTTAATTACAGAAATATTTGGGTGAGCCGCGGTAATGTATAGTTAACTCTATTTGTTCCACATAAAATACAAATTTTTACTAAATTTCAATGTAATAATAATTCATTCATTCATTTGGTGTTCTCCCCAAGGGCAAGTCTTTCACTGCAAACCCAGATTTCTCCAATCTTTCCTATTTTCTGCCTTCCTTTTCATTTCCTCATACGATCCATATATTCCACACCTGTGGAGTAACGGTCAGCGCGTCTGGCTGCGAAACCAGGTGGCCCAGGTTCGAATCACGGTCGGGGCAAGTTACCTCGTTCAGGTTTTTTCAGGGGTTTTCCCTCAACCTAATACGAGCAAATGATGGGTAACTTTCGGTGCTATGTGATCTGAGTACTACTGTAATTCTGATGTTTGTGTAAGGGAAACTACCTCTTTATAGGGATGAATTTAGACAAAATTAATAACTTGCTTCCTATGTAACATAATTTTATGAAACTTGATGCAGAACTTAAAGGTAGCTATGTGATCTGAGTACAAATTCTGATAATGTTTGTGTAAGGGAAAATACCCCTTTATAGGGAGTGAATTGAAACAAAATTTATAACGTCTTTTTCTTACCTAATGTATTTTAATGAAACTTCATGCAGAACTTGAAGGTACCATATGTAACTGTTGAATTTTAAATCTTTTTTATGTCTAATATTCTTGGTGTCATGTTCGATAAGAATCTTTGTTGGTCTTATCAGCTTTATGATCTTTATAATCCTTAGACAGTATAAGGGGGGCGAAGGCTAATTGGGATTTCCTGGTCTCTGACTGGGTCAAAAACCCTGATGGATCTGATATTTAACTCTTGTGGTGAATTTCGGTGAAGTCCGGAGGGCCTAATTAGTCAAATCCACTCTCCTCACCTCCACGTGGGGCCCCCTGGGATCTTTTAAGATGCGAAAGAGAGAGTGGTATGCGGAGAGCAATGGGAAGCTTCCGCATTTATCCATCCCAGAGAAGAATAAAACAAAATTATGCCATGATGCGTCCATTCTTGGTAAAAGAATCCGGACGTAAACTATCCCCCCATTCGGATGTCCGGGAGGGGGATACCGAGGAAGGACGTAACATGGCGGAAGCCATCACCGATGAAGAAAGAAGAGCTAGAGAAACTCCAGATCTGCCAGGTAAGATGGAAAACTTGAAGGAAGCAGGGAGAAGAAATAAGTGGATGTGATGGGAATATCAGAAGGGAGGTGGAACAATGGTGGAGAGTTGATGAGTGACGTGTAGGGTTCGAAGTTGATGAAATATCAAATTTTTTCTGATATCACAGACAAAGTGAGATACGATATAAACTCGTTTAAATTCAACACAAACCAATATAGCCTATGACTACTTTTTTTTTATTTTGCATTTACTCGCACTTTTTGTCTTTTATTGTTTACTGATCTTTTTTAGGAAATGTTCTACTTTTTGTTGCATTATTGCCCTTTCCTTGTTTCGAACGGAATTTTTTACGGCGTAATCGTAGCCTACATTCCAGAACCTACTGCAGATTGCGTCAGGCACTGACTTCAGTGTTTTTGATGAAGATTTTTCACTAGCGGACCTTGGTCACTTCACGTATGTGGCCATGACGTCAATTGAAGGAGAGAAGAGCTTTCCAATACACAGGAATGTCTTTCAAGTCTGAGATCCTAGAAATCATTATGATGTCATATATTTTACAATTTTAAAACCATGTTGTAAGCCATTTTCCTGTGACTTAAGTCATCAACTTCCGAGCCCTAATTAGAAATAATTGTAAAATATACACAATGCTTAACTTGTAAGTCAAGTAAATAAACATTTATTATTTATACAGACATAGCCTCTGGCTACGTGTGGATGTTAAAATGTTCAATAACACATAGTAATGCGAACAAAATGAGAAGTTTGAGGAAAGGAAAGCAAACTTAAAAGTGTGTAATTTAGTTATATGTTGTTCAATGTTATATTGAGTTTGCACTGCTTAACAGGTTCTGTGCCTACCAACAGCCCAATTAACATCAGGTGGGCTGTGGAGAACTGCATAAATGACGACGAAGACGACGTTTATATTCCGGATATAGAAGAGTTGCCCTCTGTTGACAGTAAGTGAACTATATCCACCATAAACATTCACTTACAGCTAATAAAAGCACGTTCAGGGCAAAATTTTAATATTTTTATTTCAAAATTTGCAAGTTCTTGGTCACATATGAGTAAACGAGGTAATATCTACCTTATGTAATTGTAAGGAATAGTAAAGACAAAGAGGGGAAGAAACTGGCCAGCCTAACCCATTATCTCCTGGCTTAGTTGCCTCATGAGTGGTACCTTATTGGTGTCACTTTGAGTTCATACCTGTCTTCTCCGGCAATTGACTAAACAACAACAGTATTGACAATTTATACAGAGTGTTTTAAAAAATGGACTGGAAGTAATCAAAGTGTTAGGGAATGTTAGCTAAGAATTGTTATAGGTTGAATTGCACCGTAACTTTGTCGGCAAATGTGTTACATGCAATCATACCTGGGGAATGACCAGTGTCTTGTCCTGAAAATTGATACCTGGTCCAGCTGAGGAATGTTCTAGGAAATAGTTTCAGCAGAGCAGCAAGGAACCCGAGACATTATTAGCATGAACGAGTAGACGCAAACTGATCTACGCGGGCAGATTGGTTCACGACTGGAATAACGCTAAAATTATGTTTTAGAGTACAATTTCTATAACTGTTTTTTTTTTTGTTTTTTATTTTGTTTGAAGAAAACAAACTATATCCCAAGTAATGGTTTGTTTTTTATATATATTTTTTGAGTCAGGTCAAGCGTAATAATAAGAGATAGGATTTGGACAATAACTATTCCACTTTTTGTTGAATAAACTGAAACATCGGTCACATGACTCTGTGAAAAAAAAAATCCATTTTCGAGTTATTCAAGAAATAAAAATCACTGCACCCAGGCTCGACTCCGCTCTTTTCTGCATGATTCGCACATATCTGAGCCATCTGAGTCGAGACGGAGGACTTCACTTCTGCGCCGTCTGTCAGTACCCCACCGAGGTCTGAATATAGTACACTATATAGACGGGCCAGTTCAAGAGGGAAACAATTCAGAATTTAAAGCTATGAGAAACCAGAATTTTAAAGCTGTGAAAAGTCCAATTAACGCATTCTAATTATTTGAAACTTACAGTATAACTATATGAAACATCATTAACAGAATTCAGGAGTAATTGGTTACTCACACGACATATTGCTTTAAAATGCAGTTTTCTGAAAACTTTAAATTTTCAGTCGTTTCCTTCTGAACTGGGTCGTTCATATCAATTATACAAAAAATCCATTTTCTTCGTATTTTCTCAAGTGCGTTTCAGAACGCTTTACGACAGCACTCGAAATAGAACGAATGCTCTATGTCTCTGAGCATGCGCAGTTGCTCGTATCTGGAACTTAGAATATTCAAAGGGCCAGTATTTTTTCTTATAGTGTACATAATCACGGCTCCCTAAAAATGATTTACTTATTGTTGATAGTTTGATGACGTACATGTTATCATTCTTATCTAATATGCACTCTTTATCTTGTTCATTAGCTAGCAATCAGTGTGATAACGACGATTTCCACCCAGCATTATTGTTGTTGTTTAGCCTACTGTTCGAAGACAAGTCTGAACCTCACAAGCGATACTAAGAAGGCACCACTTATGAGGTAACTAGGTCAGGAGATTATGGATTAGGGTGGCCAGTTTCTTTCCCCCTCCAGTGCATACAATGCCGACTAGCTACATATTACACTAGTCAGACTTCAGATGCATACAAACAATAATTGCTCTTCCTCTGACACACATCGTCAAGTGAGATGTACTGTCTGGTAATATATGTACATATCAACCAGAAACTCAATATTGCTTTTTAGCTCGACCCACAACAGCAGAGCAGACAACCTCGGCTGCAGCCATGCGGGAATCGGATGGGTTCCAGATAATCTACAGAAACTACCATTTCACCTATTCCTCCTCTTCTGAAGGTACAGTAATATTTCAAAGTAGGGAAGCAGTAACTAAATACAAGAATACAGGGTGTTTCAGGAGGAATAGTAAATGTATTAGAGAGCGGTAGCATGGACTATTGTGTGTAAAAGAGTTCATATAAACATGTGTCCAATTTTTAATGTGTGAAAATACAGCTCTTAGAATGTTACATATAGTTAATAAAAGTTAGAAATTATATGAAGCAAATGACTACGCACAAAGTGATAGTACGTGTCGCTCTTGTAAGATCGTCTGAGGGTAGCACTGATCATAAAGGGATGTAGAGAAATAGTCGTTGGCTGCAAAGATGGGCATGTTCGTCCAGCATGACGGGGCGCCTGTATATTTTAGCCTCCAGGTAACTCACTTAATATCACATTCCGCGAAAGATGGATCAGCCGCGATAGTCACATGCATTGGCCAAGGTCCCCAGGCCTTAATCCTGTCGATTTTGTCTTTGTAGAAAACCTAGAAAACACAAGGATCAGATTATTGGTCGCTCGCATTATGAATAAAAAGGAACGACAAGAATAACAGAGCGGAAGAATGCATTGAACTGTTGAATTGTATTGTAAATAAACACTAAGTGCAATTGTTAAGTCATTTGTCTTTCCTTTTGTCTTGTAGGCTTGTTATGCACAACATTCAAACAGTTGTATTTCCACACCCATTGAAAATTGGACACTTGTATATATAAACTTTTTTACTCAGGATAGTCCATACTACCGCCCTCTAAATATTTACTATTCCTCCTCAAACACCCTGTATTTAGAAACAAATTACCTACTCATCTGTCATTTAAACTGCAGAATGATTCTTCCGTTTTGTTTGTCAAACTCGTCTTTGACGACATCGTAAAATATAAATTTTTGTGACAGTTCCTTAAAAGATTTTTCAATTTCAAAACTGCCAACTGTGACATTCGCTTTGGCGTATAGAGTTTCTCACAAATGTCTTTACTGTGTTGAGAACAGAGAGGAAGTAGTGGCAGGAATTGTTAGTGAAGTTCACAAACTTTGACAACTGCAGAGTTGGCTGTCTCTAGTTTATTTTCCTTAATAAATTTCAACAACTCACTCACGCACTCAAAGATAATAGAATATATTAGATCTTGAAACTTTTAACTTGCTGTGCTGTAAAAACAGTAAAACGTGACTTATCAGGTTTTTCCCTGTACTATTCATATGATAAATGATACGACATGACATTAAATACGATACGATACCGTGTGATATAATATGATATGATAGGATATGATATGAAGAGCAGAGGGGAAAACGCGACAAGATCAAAATAATTCATTTTTTGTAATAATAATAATAATAACAATAATAATAATAACAATAATAATAATAATAATAATAATAATAATAATAATCCGTGGCGCCACAGCCCTTGAAGGGTCCAGGCCACATCCGGTTGCTGGTCTCACGTTCACATGCCGAAGTAGAGGTGGACGATCATCCAATCAGATTGGAGGTATCGTGTCGTTAACACGATGGTCCCCCCAGCCATTATAGCTCGCTTTCACAACCGAATTTCGCTACCCTTCGTAGCCCCACAAGTGCATCACGTTGCTAGATGGCACCGATCCCATACACTGGTCGAAATGTAATGAGAAAATTTCTTCTCCCATGAGGACTGGTACCAGCGCGCATTCCATAACGCGACTCCTAGGGAGGATGCCTTAGACCAGCTGTGGCGAAAATGTGATCGTGCGCCGAGCCACTGTGTAACCTGCAACGTGCATCGCACCTATGGAGGGAGGCGGACACCCGAAGGGGAAGTGAAGCAACTGTGTGACTTATTAACGGATTTCATTTTCTTATGACAAGCACTTAAATATAATTTATACAGTATCAGGTTACAAACTAATGTTTAGTGCGTGTAACGAAGAAAGAAATGAACAATGTAACATAGGACACATTATCACAACCTAAAATTAATTGTCTTCAGAATGTCTCTTCGACAGAGTTTCAAAATCAGGAATGATATGACTTACTGCCGGTCGTAGTTCATCACAAATGTATTTGTCTGTCAGTCGTGATCTAAATTTGGTTTTTACTATTTTCATTGTTGAAAATAATTTTTCACAAATGTAAGTTGTAGCGAACATGGCTTCAACACAGGAAGCGAAAGAACGAAGCTTCGGATATTTATTTTTTGGTAAAGATTTTAAAAGTCCTTACATCTAGCTTTCATTTAACATCACATTGCAAATTTGGGAGTTTAAATTGAAGATCTAACCGCATTATTCGTACATCCGCTGAAAAAGGTTTCGAGATACAGGTAGTATAATGCCGTTTTATGTTATATAACCATTTCCTCGTAATACTTGTGAACAAGTCATACATTTACAGTAATATTCTCATAATATCGGCAGCAAAAAAATGCGTCCTCCCATCCTCCTTGAAACTTTCGTTTTTGTAGACGTACATGGTTTCCAGAGAGACATTGGACGATATGCCACTCGCAGGTCAGAGACAAATACAAATGGAACGGAGTTTGACTCCAGTGAGTGAGAGGGTGGGGGTAGGGAAGGTAGAAAACAAGAGAAATGCATAGCTATCATTGCGAGCCACAATGTGCTCGGGAGTCACATTTTCGCCACGGCTCGTTTGGAGTAAAAGAGAAACATTTTTGGGGAAGTATTCCTTACATATGGCTATAACTATTGATATGTTATGAGTGTAATATATTATGAAATTAACAATAAAATTAAGGATTTATTACTTTTTGACCCCATTTACCTATAGTTACCCTAGTTCTTAGTTCTCGGTGTAGTGTGCGTCCCGGTAATAAATTCGCCTACTGAAAACTAGCAGGTCTATTCCAAAGTTTCTCAAATTGTTATATATTTGGTTCTGACCTATCCCGTGATTAGAAAGTTCGCTCACTCTTACATGATCAGAAAATTGCATGCCAGATACCTTTGGGCGCCAGTGTGCACACAGACACTCTACATTTAGAAGCCATCTGTAAATAAAAGAATAAGGATAAATTAAAATCATTTCTTAAATAAAATTCGAAATTACTTTTATTTCAGTTAATTAAATTTATTTTTCTTGAAGGCTATACGTGCGTTAGAAGTAACTTTACTGCGCGCTTTAACTTTTGATTCACGTACAGACTGTCTCGTACCTATTTATCATGTTCATTACATTCGCTAACAATCATTTTATTACGAAGATTAAAGCACAGAATTATATTGCGTTTCAGATGGACTCTGCAGCGACCCAACACGCCTCAGCGAGGAGAGCTCAACATCCGGCTGGACTACCCAGAGCAGCGCAGCCAGTGTGTCAGAAGGTACCTACAGCAATTGTTTACATTCTGAGGCGGTGGCGCTTTCAGCTATGAACAAAGTTCGAATTTTACCGTGAATAAAAGTATAGGGATAAATTAATTTCATTCTATAAATATAATTTGAAATTACTTTTTTTTTTTTACCTTGGGGATATGATTTAAGTGAATTTTTATGGCAGGCAGAGTAACTATCTCATGCCCCCATGTTTTAAATTGCTACCAGTGCACTTCATTAGAACCAGGTACCCAGCTTCGAAGCCGTTAGACCTGTGATCTTACAGTATAATTATTTTCCCCTATTATCATAGTACAGGTTATCTAAGAAATTAGCAAGTTCTTTGTGATAGTAGAAGAGAAAGGGTGGGAGAAGGGAAGTGGTCCGTGGCCCATTTCTTTAGGGCTCATCCCGACATTTGTCTTATTACTCAAGGGAAACCACGGAAAAACCTTGAGCAGGATGAGGTGTCGTGCTGACGACAAGCCAATTGGCTACAATGGGGTCATGAATATGTAGAGGTGGGTGGTTGTCTTTTAATCATTATTTAAAGTACTGAAATATTTAAATACATAATAATTATTTACAAAGAATACAAAGCATCCATGCAGCCAATAACGTGATGACCCTGAAACAGAGAAATAACATTATTAGTGCATTAATAGATTATGTCTGACTGTAGAGTC
The DNA here is from genome assembly GCF_040183065.1 of Periplaneta americana. Lineage (NCBI taxonomy): Eukaryota > Metazoa > Arthropoda > Insecta > Blattodea > Blattidae > Periplaneta > Periplaneta americana. The sequence goes on along the minus strand of NC_091131.1, from coordinate 161,230,676 downwards.
AAGTGGTTGTTTAGAGTTCAAGTTGGTATTCGTCTTTACGTTGTCGTTCCAAGCTAGAGGGTGGAGTACACTCTTAGGTCTTTTATGTTTATCTAATGCAGGATTGTAATTTCCTAGTGAAGAAATTAGTGGGTTTGTGCAGCTGTACGACTTGCTGTACGTGCAGAAGGCTTGGTTTGAAATATATTCTTGAATTGTCGAAATTTCTAGTTCTTCATGAATCAATCTAACAGAAGTTACTCTAGGAAGTCCTGCAATGAATCTTAAAATTTTGTTTTGGAAAACTTGTAATTTTTTACGGACTGTAATAGGTGCATGTCCCCAAGCAGGACAAGCATATAGTATTACTGACCTAATTAATGTTTTATACAAAGTTAGAGCTGTGTGTATGCTTAGATGTCTGCTTTTATTTAATATTGGATAAAGCTCCACCATTCTAGCATTGGCAAGTCTGAGTTTTTGTAGTACATGTTCGGAGAAAGTGAGCCGTCTGTCTAGTGTTAGTTTCAGTTTATTGAATTTATACGTGCGTTAGAAGTAACTTTACTTCGCGCTTCAACTTTTGATTCACGTAAAGACTGTGTACTGCCTATTCATTACATTCGCTAACAATCATTTTATTACGACGATTGAAAGACAGAATTATATTGCATTTCAGATGTTTGCTACAGCGAGCCCGACCTGAGGCACTTCCACTACTACTACGCCAGCATGAGATCCAGCTCGCCTGCACAGCGCAGCGCAGGTACAGTACTTGTCTACATTCTGAACAAGTAGGCTAAATAAAAGAATAAGGATAAATTAATTTCATTTTTTAAAGTAAGATGAAAGAAATACTTCTATTTCGGTTCACTTGCGCTTATTTTGGCTGCCGTTTACCATATATGGTCCATATTGGCGTATACAATTGTGTTGCCCCAAGACACAGAAATGCTAAATGTGTTTCCATGTTAAATTGTCTATGTTCTAAACTCTTCATAGTAAAATGGTTATCACAACATGACCCTCGTGTTCGGAATCCATTTTGTTCTTTTGTCTTCATAAAGTTGTGATAATTTATTTTTGATTATGGTTGTACAGATTTTATAACCTGATTTGAGAAGCCGTATGCCTCTATAATTTTCACATTTCTTTTTGTTTCCTTTCTTATAGATGGGCATTATAATAACCTTTTGCCAACTTACTTTCTGGGGGTTTTGATCCTGCCCAAATATTGTTTAAGAAGCATAAAAATCTATAAGTAAATTCTTCTCCAGCGCATTTAAAAAGCTCTGTATTTAAACCATCTTCAACTGGAGCTTTTCCGTTTTTTTTTAGCGTTTTTGTAGATCTACTTCAATGAGTTCGTCTTAAGTAGGGGGTGGATGTTGATGAAAAGTCATCTTCGTATTTCTCACATTATGACGATGCCTATTAATATAGACGTCATTTCTATGTTAATATCAATGTAAAAATTTTAATTTCTTATATTTCATTTTTGATTTTTTTTACGTTTCTGAACTAAAAGGTCAGTTTTACATATCTTTTCGGCTTTCTCGGTCATTTTTAATATCTGTAACAACTTTTAGATCATTTTGAATGCATTTTAGTTTCTTCTTTACATATAGGCCTGTTAAATCTTTTCTAAGCAAACAGTTCAGTAGTAGGTCCTACTAGTAATTACCTACTGAATAAGTGAATAACAGTGAAGTTTGGTTTCGTAGTTTGAAAGAAACTCTAAAGTCTATTACTTCTTTTATGCCATGGTGATGTTATTCTAATAGGGGATACAACTAAATAAAGATCCGTCTCTAATTCGTTTACTCCAAAGTGTTTAAGTGAATGCTTTGTTGACGTGAAGGCATTTCGTGGTATACGAGTAGCTTCTAGCCACGTAACGTATCCTTTTCATTTGGACATTTGAGAACTGTAACATAACATTCTCATTTATAGCACTCTGGTAATTGTTGGTACACACAGGCATACAACATTTAGGAGCCATCTGTAAATAAACGAATATGGATAAATTAATTTCATTTTTTAATGAAAGTACAGTATAAACTTTCTTTATTTCAGATCCCTGAATTTATTTTTCTTTGAGATTATACTTATATTAGAATTAACCCTTATTACGTGCTTCTCTTGAATTCCTGTCAGACTTTACTTTTATAATTCACTTATTGTTAACAGTCTGGTGACGTGCATTTTGTCATGCTACTGCCCGTCCGTCAAAACAGGGGAAATCACATGACACTTACTTACTTAGGCTAAGGGGGCCTTTTTCTTTAAATTATTTTAAACAGTTGTCACATGGTCGTCAAAACAGGGGAAATCACATGACAATTACTTACTTAGGCTAAGGGGGCCTTTTTCTTTAAATTATTTTAAACAGTTGTATAATACTACGTAAACTTCCAATTTCGTACAGAAAATAATTGCAGAGGTGAGCCTAACAACTCAGCCACTAGCCCTTACAGAGAGGACAGGAGAAACGAGTGCGGCAACTCGGGATGCAACATAACCATTCGGCCGCACAATACATATTTATATATACTCTTCATAGTAAGCAATCAGTGTATTATGAAGATTTCAATTCAGAATTACACTGTATTTGACCTCGACGTGAAACAATTGCAGGTGACCTGGCAACAACGATGATGGCAGACGCTCCCACACAGACTGGCGAGAGCAGCGTAGACGCTGTTACTCAAACGGAGGAGAGCAGCGTAGACGCTGTTACTCAAAAGGAGGAGGGCAGCGTAGACGCTGCCACTCAGTCGAAGGAGAGAAGCGTCGCTGTTACTCAAAAGGAGGAGGGCAGCGTAGACGCTGCCACTCAGTCGAAGGAGAGCAGCGTAGACGCTGTTACTCAAACGGAGGAGGGCAGCGTAGACGCTGCCACTCAAACGGAGGATAGCAGCTTAGACGCTGCCACTCAAACGGAGGAGAGCAGCGTAGACGCTGCCACTCTGATGGGGGAGAGCAGCGTAGACGCTGTCGAGGAGCAGTCAGCAGAAGATGAAGATGCGGGGAGACGTAGGAAGAAGAATCGCTGCTGGTCACGTTTCAGGCAAGTATTTCGTAGGTTTTTTCGTCTTTTTAGGCGTAGGTAGTATAAATAATGTATGTCTAAGAGCCATGTTCTGATCTGATCATGGCTTGATTGTGGTGGTAGTAGTAGCAATGGTAGTAGTAGTAGTAGTAGTAGTAGTAGTAGTAGTAGTAGTAGTAGTAGTAGTAGTAGTAGCAGCAGCAGGGTAGTGGTAGTAGTCTTCCTTTTCCTTCCCTGTATCCTATTCCTGATTACTGTGCAATATGCAATACTTCTCCACATACTCTGGTTTAGAAACACTCTCGGCTACTAACTAATCCTCCTCTATTATCATTGCTGCCTTTCATTACTGTTGTCCCTAATTTTCTGTTTATCTTCAATCATTTTATATTCACTAATTATCCATATTCCACTTTCTCATCTACATTACAATATTACATTATTTGCCCTATTTTTCACTTACCTTTTCTCAGAACTTCACTCTTGAATTCATTCAATGTTCCAATATTTGTAGTACTTCCTTACTACCACTTCTTGGATTCACTTATCACTTTTCCTCTTTAATTGGTATAGTTTTTTGGTTCACTCTTCATACTTGTGCTTACTTTCACTTTTTCTCTATTGCACTTCCCAGATTCTACCTTCTCTAGTACATGAAACACGGAATATTCTTTACTTACGATTTGTAACTCTCTTTAGTACTTTCCTTTTTACTGGTTTATTCTATTCGGTTCCCCATAATACTTAATTATTTATTCCTCGATATTTATCTCAGTTCCCATTTAGTTACACATAACGATCCAATCCCCACTTTGTTGTTTAGATTAGGTCGCTCAAATTACACAACTGAAATTTACATTAGAGGAAAGGATTTTCATGGAAGACTTATCTGAAAAAGAGGAATTTCGGAAAGATAAAAAAAAATCCTAATATTACCGTCACACATAGTAACCAATAAGAAATACCTTCGAAATTCCTGATACCAAGGCGAAACAGAGTTTAGGCTCGCACTGTCTGTACCGACATATTGAAAACCAACTAAATTAGTTGTACAATTCTGTCTCACTCAAAATAGGATTTTCAAAATAAAAGTTGATTAACTGTATTAGGTGTAGTAAAACTGTCGAAAGCATTGTTTGTACAGTTTATTTTTACAATATGATAAAAAATAAAATTCAATGTAACAGTTGTATGACCACGCTTTTGTGAAATCTATAAACACCACATAGAACTTCTCCCTTTCGTCCAAGGCATCCCATATGTTCTTTAGTAGTGCTTCTATTGCTGTTAATGCTGATTTCCCTTTTCTGAAGCCTAGTTGGTTTTCGGGTAGCTGTTCTTCTATTATTTCATTTATGTTGTTTGTTATTATTCTTGTAAATATTTTGAAGGGGGTGTTTTCTAGCGCTATTCCTCTGTATTTACCTGGGTCATTGTGGTCTCCTGACCCTTTGAACATTACTTTTATTGTCGATTGTCTCCATTGTTCAGGTATGGATGCTGTTTCTAGACATTTGTTGTAAAGTTTTGTCCATACTGGTGTCATTATTTGGGCTGTGTCTTTGATGTACTCATTGTAGAGCCTGTCTGGGCCTGCGGCTTTTTTATTTTTGGTGTTAAATATCGCATTTGGGACCTCTTCTATTTTTAATGGTGTACATGCTTCCGTGTCTTGCTGGGTTTCCTTGGGATTATGATCTGGTTTATTTGTTATCATTTTCTTGTTTAGTATGTTACAGAAGTGTGTCTCCCATTGTTCCATGGATATGTATTGGGTTGGGGTTTGTTTCCTTGGTCTCAGTGCGATGTATGGGTCTGTCTTTGCTTCTTCCGCGATTCTTCTACCTTCAGCTTCCCAATAGTGGCTTTCCTTCTCCTTGATTAGCTTCTTGTATTGTTTTCGTTTTTGAGAGTATGTTCTGAGGATTGTCTCGCCTGCGCTTGTTTTTAGGTGCTGTAATGTTTCCAATAGGTCCTTCCGTAACATATAGCACTCCTTATCGAACCATTTTTCAGCCCTTCCGTTTTTCTTTGGTTCCGCAGCCTGTCTTAGCATGTCTTCTATGGCTTGTGTTGCTCTTTCCAAGTCTTCGTTTTGTATGTGCATTTCTATTTCTCGTATCGTGTTTGCTTGTTCTTCCACTTGTCTATCATTGATGACGAGTGAGAGGTTTTCTGTTTGTTTTCTTCGTGTTCCACTCCATTTGACTATTATGTTTATTTCCATGGGGATGTGTTTTCTTATTGGGGCATGACTTGCTGTCCATGACGATGTTATACTGTCCCATATTGTTCCTCTTATTAGCGCGATATCTATTGTACTTTTTCCGTTATGCGAGAAATACGTCGGTTCCATTGGGTCGTTTAGTAGAGTGAAACCGTCTTCTTGTAGCTTTTCTATGATTATTTTCGATTTGTATGTTTGTATATCCAGTCTACAGTTGAGGTCGCCTGCGATGATAATTGGTTTGTTTTGATTACTCTGTATGATCATTTGTCCTATTTCATCCATTATGTTAATAGCCGTTTTGTTTGGTTGGAAGTATGCTGCTATTATTGTACACGTTTTTATTTGCGTTAAAATAGTGTATTCCAGTAGTCTTGTTGCCTTTATCGGAGTATGGTCTGGTCTTCCTCTTTCTCCGTGTGTTGCTTTGAGGTGTGTACTGTAGAAATCAGGGTGTTCCCTGTTTTCAGTTAGAAAAGTTTCTGTTAATATTGCTATGTCGTATCCATGGAAGAAATCTTGTGGCGTTAGAATCATGGCATTCTTAAGGCCTTCTACGTTCCATAGCATGATTTTGAGATATTCCGTTTTTTATTTCTTCTTACTGTTATTCGGGTTTAAGTTTTCTTCATTACTCGAGTGTGACTCCCTCATTTCCGCGAAAAAAATTTGCGAAACGTAAACCTTCTGACGATTACTCCTTCTGGCCAGAATCCTTCTGTTTTAGTCTCTTCTAGCTTATGGAATGGGATGCCTACTTTGAATGACTTGGTGTCGTATTTGTTTGTCAATTCTTCGCAGGTAACGTTGTCCTTAATTTCTCTCTTCTCCAGGAATCTCTTTATTGTCTCGCCTGTTGTCTCTGGTCTCAGCCTCCCTACATACAGCCAGGCCCTTTTCTCTGCTGCTCGAAGATCTTCGATTCTTGATCTTGTTCCTGTCCTACTTTTTGTTGTCTGCCTGATCTGTACGTTACCGTTGTCCATTGTTGTTCCTCCTCCGTGTTTTTGTTATCTTCGCCGTCCTCTTCTTGAGTCTCCTCCGTGATTTTGGGGATTGGATTTTCGGTCTGTTTGTTTGCTCCTGCTGCCCTCCTCGATCCGCGTCCTGGTGTTGCTTCCCCGTTTTTATTTCTTTTCCCTTTAGGACTTCTATTTCTTGGTTTATCATGTTCTTTAAGTTTCGTGTTATGGTGTCCATCATATTATTGACGTTCCGCATGATGTTTTCTGTTACTTTTCCTTCTAATGTTTGTAGGAAGTTTGTTTGTTCCATCTTGCTATTTTCTTCGCGGTGCGCTCTCTGGACGTGGTCTTGGCCGTTCGAGTTACTGCGGCAGACTCCTCTTTGCATTTCTTGCGCGCTGTCAACAGATGGCACCACCTGTCTCGTGTCGATATTGGCGTCTCCCCTTTTGCTGTGTCGATGTGAAGCCCCATACATTGTCAGTTCCCTCTTCATTTTCTAATTTCTCTTTTTCTTCCAGTGACTTAATATATATCTTTATTGTACTCACTGTGTTCAGGATGTCTTCTTTGATGTCTGTTTTTAGGTATCCACCTGTTTCTGCTATGTTTATCAGTTTTTTAGAGCACATTCTGCTGTCTTACATATTGCTTAAGCCATCTTATTTATACTTCTTACTTATACTTACTTACATTTCGTGTTTATTGATATGCATATTACGAACGGTTATTCTATAAGTTTTATATTTCAGTTGACGTTAAAACATACAAAAAGGAACTGTGATTTCATTTATTTATTATCGTACCGTAGGCGTTTGCGAATTATGATTTCTGATGAGGGGGAATAGAATCCTAGATAGAAAATACCATACATATTATTATTATTATTATTATTATTATTATTATTATTATTATTATTATTATTAATCCCCCATAAAGCTCACCCTGCAAATAAGAATCACTTGCATTCTTTTGTGTCCCTCCGTCTCAAAGCATATTCATACTTCCATAATTTTGGTTAAATCCAGTTATAGGTTGCCGAGGCGAAGTGTCATGGCGGACGCGCGCACGGCTACTACGTAAATCAAATTAAGCATGTATGCATGGCAGCCAACACTACACTCCTTAAAGATAAGAGAAAAGCTGCTATCATGTATTTCCAAAGCGAATAGTTGTAACTGTATGAAATCGTGGACGTAGTTTACAGACAGAACACCAGAGTCGCATTGACACGATGCTTCCAGCTCAGGAGATCAGTACGGAAAAGAAACAGTTGACCAAACAAATTATTACCCGGGTTCGATCCCCGTATAAATGTAATTCCATGGTACATGTATAAGCATCACAGATATGCAAATAATCGTAAAACTAGGACATATAATGCCCCAATAACAGGAAAGGTAATGCACTGAGGTCATAGAGTGGACTACGAGGACAGACAATGGACTGGTAGGACGGAGAGTGTAGTTACAGCACAGAGATTAGACTGAGAGGAAATACGACTGAACTGATAGGACACAGAGTGCTAGGACATAGATTGGCCTGAAAGCACACAGAGAGGACTGAGAAGACAAAGAGTGCACTAGTAGGACAGAGAGTGTAGTGACAGGACATAGATTGGACTGATAGCACACAGAGTGGACTGAGAAGACAAAGAGTGCACTATTAGAACAGAGAGTGTAGTGACAGGACATAGATTGGACTGATAGCACACAGAGTGGACTGAGAAAACAAAGAGTGCACTATTAGAACAGAGAGTGTAGTGACAGGACATAGATTGGACTGATAGCACACAGAGTGGACTGAGAAGACAAAGAGTGGACTGAGAAGGCAATGAGTGCACTAGTAGAACAGAGAGTGTAGTGACAGGACATAGATTGGACTGATAGCACACAGAGTGGACTGAGAAAACAAAGAGTGCACTATTAGAACAGAGAGTGTAGTGACAGGACATAGATTGGACTGATAGCACACAGAGTGGACTGAGAAGACAAAGAGTGCACTATTAGAACAGAGAGTGTAGTGACAGGACATAGATTGGACTGATAGCACACAGAGTGGACTGAGAAAACAAAGAGTGGACTGAGAAGGCAATGAGTGCACTAGTAGTACAGAGAGTGTAGTGACAGGACATAGATTGGACTGATAGCACACAGAGTGGACTGAGAAAACAAAGAGTGGACTGAGAAGGCAATGAGTGCACTATTAGAACAGAGAGTGTAGTGACAGGACATAGATTGGACTGATAGCACACAGAGAGGACTGAGAAGGCAAAGAGTGGACTGAGAAGGCAATGAGTGCACTAGTAGTACAGAGAGTGTAGTGACAGGACATAGATTGGACTGATAGCACACAGAGAGGACTGAGAAGGCAAAGAGTGGACTGAGAAGGCAATGAGTGCACTAGCAGGACAGAGAATGTGGTGACAGGACATAGATTGGACTGATAGCACATAGAGTGGACTGAGAAGAAAAAGAGTGGACTGAAAAGGCAAAGAGTTCACTAGTAGTACAGAGAGTGTAGTGACAGGGTAGAGATTGGACTGAGAGCACATAGAGTGGACCGAGAGAACAGTGGTGGATGGAGATAACATAGGATAGACATGGACTGAGATGTCTTAGAATGGACTGAGAAGACAGAGTGGACATAGAGAAGAGAGATTGGACTGATACGACAGTGAACTGACAGGACAGAGAGATTAGTGACAAGACAGAGAGAGTACTGAGAGCACATAGAGCGGACTGAGAGGAAAGAGACTGGACTGGTAGCACAGAGAGTGTAGTGACAGTACAGAGATTGGACTGAGAGCACACAGAGTGCACTGAGAGGAGAGAGAGTAGACTGATATGACAGAGTGGACAGAGAGGACAAAGAGAAAACTGGTAAGACAGACAGTGTAGTCACAGCACAGAGATTGAACTGAGAGCACATAGAGTGTAATGAGAGGATAGAGAGTATAGAAACAGGACAGAGATTGGAATGCGAGCACATAGAGTGGTGTGCGAGTACAAAGAGAGGACTGAGATGACATAGAGTGGACTGAGAGTGCACGGGTAGGAAAAAGAGTGTAGTGACAGGATACAGATTGGATTGAGAGCACATAGAGTGGATTGAGAGTGGACTGGTAAGAAAGAGAGTGTAGTGACAGGACATTGATTGGACTGAGAGCACATAGATTGCACTGAGAGCTCATAGAATGGATTGAGATAACATAGAGTGGACTGAGAGCAAATAGATTGGACTGAGAGCACATAGAGTGGACTGAGAGCACATAGAGTGGACTGAGAGTGGACTGGTAGGAGTGTAGTGACAGGACACAGATTGGATTGAGAGAACATAGATTGGACTGAGAGCACATAGAGTGGGCTGAGAGCACATAGAGTAAACTGAGAGCACATAGAGTGGACTGAGAGTCGACTGGTAGCAAAGAGAGTGTAGTGACAGGACATGGATTGGACTGAGAGCACATAGATTGGACTGAGAGCACATGGAGTGGACTGAGAGCATATATATTGGACTGAGAGCAACATAGAGTGGACTGAGAGCACATAAGTGGACTGAGAGTAAAACAGTGGACTGAGCTGACATAGTGTGGACTGAGAGTGGACTGGTAGGAAAGAGAGTGTAGAGACAGGACACAGATTGGATTGAGAGCACATAGAGTGGACAGAGAGCACATAGAGTGAACTGAGAGTAGAAACAGTGGACTGAGATGACATAGAGTGGACTTAGAGTGGACTGGTGGGAAAGAGAGTGCAGTGACAGGACAGAGATTGGAATGAGAGAACATAGATTGGACTGAGAGCACATAGAGTGGACTGAGAGCACATATATTGGACTGAGAGCAACATTGAGTGGACTGAGAGCACATAAGTGGACTGAGAGTAAAACAGTGGACTGAGCTGACATAGTGTGGACTGAGAGTGGACTGGTAGGAAAGAGAGTGTAGAGACAGGACACAGATTGGATTGAGAGCACATAGATTGGACTGAGAGCACATAGAGTGGACAGAGAGCACATAGAGTGAACTGAGAGTAGAAACAGTGGACTGAGATGACATAGAGTGGACTTAGAGTGGACTGGTGGGAGACAGTGTAGTGACAGGACAGAGATTGGAATGAGAGAACATAGATTGGACTGAGAGCACATAGAGTGGACTGAGAGCACATATATTGGACTGAGAGCAACATAGAGTGGACTGAGAGCACATAAGTGGACTGAGAGTAAAACAGTGGACTGAGCTGACATAGTGTGGACTGAGAGTGGACTGGTAGGAAAGAGAGTGTAAAGACAGGACACAGATTGGATTGAGAGCACATAGATTGGACTGAGAGCACATAGAGTGGACAGAGAGCACATAGAGTGAACTGAGAGTAGAAACAGTGGACTGAGATGACATAGAGTGGACTTAGAGTGGATTGGTGGGAAAGAGAGTGTAGTGACAGGACAGAGATTGGAATGAGAGAACATAGATTGGACTGAGAGCACATAGAGTGGAATGAGAGCACACAGAGTGGACTGAGAGTACAAAAAGTGGGCTGGGATGACATAGAGTGGACTCACAGTGGACTGGTAGGAAAGAACGTGTCGCGACAAGAGAGAGATTGGACTCAGAGCACATAAAATGGACTGAGAGAACAGAGAGTGTGGAAACAGGTTAAAGATTGGACTCAGAGCACATAAATTGGACTGAGAAGACAAAGAGTAGACTTAGATGACACAGAGTGGAATGGTAGGAAGGAGACTGTATTGACAGGACAGAGACTGGACTGAGAGCACACAGAGTGGACTGAGAGATCAGTGAGTGGACTGGGAAGACAAAGAGAAGACTGAGAGTACAGAGAGTAGACTGAGAGTGGACTGAGATTATATAGAGTGGAATGAGACTACAGAGACTGGATTGGTAGGAATGAGAGTGTAGTGACAGGACAGAGATTGGACCGGGGGCACATAGAGTTGACTGAGAGGACAGTGAGTGGAGTGAGAGAAAAGAGAGCGTAGAAACAGGACAGAGACTGTACTAAGAGCACATAGAGTGGACTGAGATACAAAGAGAGGACTGCGAAGTTATAGAGTGGACTGTTAGGAAAGACAGAGTATTTACTGAGAGAGATATAGAGGAGATATAGAGTGGACTCAGAAAACGGAGTGGACTGAGAGGACACAGAGTGTACTGACAGCACAGATGGTGGACTGAGACGACATAGAGTGGACTGAGAGTAAAAGGAGTGGATTCAGAGGACATAGAGTGTACTGAGATAACTTAGAGTGGACTGAGATGACATAGAGTGGACTGAGATGACACAGAGTGTACTGAGATTACATAGAGTGTAGTGAGATGACACAGAGTGTACTGAGAGTTTCAGAGTAGACTGAGATGACACAGAGTGTGCTGAGATGACACAGAGAGTACTGAGGTGACATAGAGTGGACTGAGATGACACACAGAGTGCTGAGATGACATAGAGTGGACCGAGATGACACAGAGTGTAGTGAGATGACACAGAGAGTACTGAGATGACACAGAGTGGACTGAGATGACACAGAGTGTAGTGAGATGACACAGAGAGTACTGAGATGACACAGAGTGGACTGAGATGACACAGAGAGTACTGAGATGACACAGAGAGTACTGAGATGACACAGAGTGGACTGAGATGACACAGAGAGTACTGAGATGACATAGAGTGGACTGAGATGACACAGAGAGTACTGAGATGACATAGAGTGGAATGAGATGACACAGAGTGTACTGAGATGACACAGAGAGTACTGAGATGACATAGGGTGGACTGAGATGACACAGTGTGTACTGAGATGAAATAGAGTGGACTGGGATGACACAGAGTGTACTGAGATGACACAGAGAGTACTGAGATGACACAGAGTGGACTGAGATGACACAGAGTGTAGTGAGATGACACAGAGAGTACTGAGATGACACAGAGTGTACTGAGATGACACAGAGAGTACTGAGATGACACAGGGAGTACTGAGATGACACAGAGATGACTGAGATGACACAGCGTAGGGCAGAATAACGGTCTATGTTACAATTTTTAAAATCGAGTTTTAATGGAAACTGTTTTTCAATTTCAGTATCAGAGGAACTTCTACACAAGTTACAACCATGAATTTCTTGCTAGAAACAACGGTCTATTTCACTATATTTTTAGTCACTTCTACCGAATGCATGTAGTATTGTAGTGCAATGTCTAGTAGCTACTTCTGAGAGAGGTGTTGAGGAACTAGGGGACCGTAACCTCTCGACCTATGAGTGCGATATGCCGAGCTGAGATAACTGAGATAACATTCAGTAGGGTATATCATCCGTTGAAAAACATTACCGCTCCATAGTCTGTAAAGAAACATTTTAAATCTCTGCCTCTATGCAAGTCACAGTTTGCGTTTAGAAGGAAGAGAGCAAAATGTTGTAATGTTTTTAATACTATACTAAAAGCATGAGATTTCTGCGGAAGATACTACAGGATCGAAGACTCATTCGAGGACGACCGAACATTATTGATTTGCGTTGCAAGAATATGACAAAAGTTAAACGCTTTAGAGCAGAGCATAGACAAATTGTCTCTGTGAGTCTTCGATAGACACCGATTTTAATTTCCAAAAAATAGTGCCAGAAAAAATAAGATGTTAGAAGGAAACAAGTCAAAAGGCTAATAATAGTAGATATAGGTTTCGAAACTGATTTCTTGATGGTGGTCTCCTCAGTTATAAAGTTGGCTCAACTAGTGGTGACTACCACCAAGAAATGAATTCCTCCAGCTTAGAGAAATGGTTGAGAGAGCGAGTAACTCCAAACTTGCCACCTGCCTCTGTAACAGTGCGAGTCATCTATGGACGAAATAATTCGAGTAAGTGGAGATGAGATGATGGAAGTAATAGTGATGATGGTGGTGGTAGTGGAATGAAAGTCCTAGTGCTAGTGATAACTCTGTCTTAGCTATGCCTTTGGAGTGAAAAACACATGGTTTTATGTGACAATAATAACATATACAAGTTAGACTATGTATATAATTATATAAACTGGGTGTGGTATAAGCAGTAATATGTGCTGTTGTTAGGAAGTCAGGAGGAGAATAGCAATGGCAAAAGAAGCTTTAATACAATAATGAGCATCTTCTGCCGACCTATGAAAAAAGAAGAGGAAGAGACTAGTGATATGCTTTGTGTGGAGTGTGGCATTCTGTGATGTTTAAACATGGACATTACGACGAAGTGAAAAGAAGAGACCAGAAGCATTTAAAATACGGATATGGAGAACAATGGAGCGTATGAAATGGACAGACAGAATAATAAATGAAGCTGTGTTGTAAAGAGTAGGTGAAAGAATAATGCTGAAACTGTTCAGGAAGAGAAAAAGAAATAATTGGCTGGGTCACTGGCTGAGAAGAAACTGTCTACTAAAGTATGCACTGGAACGAATAGTGACCGGAAGAAAAGTTGGAGGCAGAAGAAGATATCAGATGATAGACAACTTTATGATACACGAATCATATGCGGAGGTTAAGAGGAAGGCAGAAAGTAGTGAAGATTTGAGATTGTTGGGTTTGCATTGTAAGGCCTGCCTTTGGGCAGAAAACTATGAATTTTCATTCATTCATTCATTCATAGTGTTCTGCCCTTGGGCAGGTCTTTCATTACAAACCCAGCATTCTAAAGTCTTTCCTATTTCTTGTCGTCCTCTTTGTCTCCGCATATGATCCATATATCTTAATGTCGTCTATCATCTGATATCTTCTTCTGCCCCGAACTCTTCTCTCGTTCACCATTCCTTCCAGTGCATCCTTAAGTAGGCAGTTTCTTTTCAGTCAGTGACCCAGCCAATTCCTTTTCCTCTCTCTGGTAAGTTTCCGCATCATTCTTTCTTACCCACTGTTTCCAACACAGTTTCGTTTCTTATTCTGTCTGTCCATTTCACACGTCCCTTCCTTCTCTATATCCACATTTCAAATGTTCATAGTCGGTTCTATCCACTTCGTCGTAATGTCCATGTTTCTGCCCCATACAATACTACACTCCACACAAAGCACTTCACTAGTCCCTTCCTTAGTTCTTTCTCCAGAGGTCCAAAGAAGATGAGCACTATGAATATATATATATATACTTTTACATGCCAGTAAATCTACTGACATGAGCCTGTCGCATTTAAGCACACTTAAATGCCATCGACCTGGCCCGGGATCGAACCCGCAACCTTGGGCATAGAAGCCCAGCGCTATATATATATATATATATATATATATATATATATAAAATATTCATTCATAGCGTTCTGTCCAAGGGTAGGTCTTTCAATGCACACCCATTATTCTACAGTCTTTCCTATTTTCTGCTTTCCTCTTTGTCTCCTCTTATGATCCATATAATATATAATTTTTAAGAATGTAATAAATGGATTTAACTACTAATTCACACAATACTCAACTTGGATAGTCTATGTCTATATTCGTAATTTACAATATATCCTCAACGTTCAAGAACGTCGTAAGGAATGTGTGCAGTATACAACACTTGGGAATGAGCTTATTATCATAAATAAAGACTTGCTACTACATCCATACTGTGAAATCTTGTTCTCCTTATCGGAATTATAATATAACTTGTGCTGCTTATGTATATAGAGCAAATGTTTTTCGTACGCTAGTACCAGCTTTTATAGAATTTAATATAATTCGCTTATCGCGATTACGTCATAATCAGGAATACGGAGTCCAGCTCGCTACTAAACGCGGCCCTACACGAGGTACTTTACAACTGCACACTAATATGTTGCAGTATCAGTACCGCAGGCCACAATACAAAACTATTCCTTTCTTAGCGAGGGGAGAGTTATGTACAGTAAAAAGGTAAAGGTATCCCCGTAACATGCCATGAAGGCACTTGGGGGGGCATGGAGGTAGAGCCACATGCTTTCCATGACTTTGGCACTAGAATGAGGTGGTGTGGTCGGCACCACGCTCTGACCATCTTTTACCCCGGGGAAAGACCCGGTACTCAATTTTATAGGAGGCTGAGTGAACCTCGGGGCCGTTCTGAAAGTTTGGCAACGAGAAAAACTTTTGTCACCACTTGGGATCGAATCCCGGACTTTCCAGTCCGTAGTCAGCTGCTCTACCAACTGAGCTACATACAGAAATATTTTACTGATAAGTGATATATTTTGAAAGCAGTGTGCCGTAAAAAGTAGGGACTGCTCATATTTGAAACTCAATATTTAAAAAAATCATTATAATGTTCAATAAATATAATATGGCATGTTGAGTTCGTGTAATATTAAATGATGAACTTGGTACGTAGACTGTAAAGTATGAGTGTCGTGATCATTGACTAATCACCCAAACATAACTTCGACCTTGTTGAGGCACGACACTGCACAGCCACGCAGAACTTTCAATTACGTCAGGCTCAACAGTATGCAATATGTTGACTTACTGGAGCCTCCTCATATAAGAGACGCAGTGGAGAAGGGGAAGCACCTTCAATTGCCCACGTGCAGGTGTTATACTTTGGTTCAACATAGGTACAGTACTGATGCACTAGGCTTTCATTTACCGCATAGGCAAGGGTATTATAAGAAATCATTGATTTAGACATCGAAGCCCATATCACGCCAAATATAAACTATGAGAAAACCGAAAGAAAAAGATAGGTTTGTTCCTACGTTAGGCAATTATATGGAAATACACTCCTTTACAGTTTATGCTATTTCCTTATTTTTAATGTTTATATTGGTGTTGTAAAATAATTGCATTTGCACGCGTTTTTTATGTTTTACCGTCATTGCATTCATCATTACCTAAACACTGTCATGCAGTTAGGTACCAGTACTGGTTTATCATTATTTGTTAGTTTCTTCATATACTGTTTATTAACATCTGTAGTTTATTACTGTTTATACCAGAATGTGTTAGGATTGTTCAATATGTATTACATTCTATGTGTACAACAATATTGGTATGTTTTATTTACTTGTTTCATGATTAATGTCTCACTTTCCCTGCGGATCACTTTCCCTCATACTAGGCCTGTCCTTACCATCTGTGTCAACTGTTCTTATTGGATTACATTATTCCACTCTAGAAAATAATGCCCTTCCAGGTGTGATACTAAGGATATTTCAGTAAGATGTCGTGAAGTATAATAATCTTCCAATTTTTTTTTGCCTTTCCCTTCATACACACACTTATAACTCATAAGTTCACAATGCTCGAACTTAGGAGTTAATGCCCTTCAGCCTTAAATCAATTGTCGATTACTATTTAGGACAGGGACTTCTTTACAAATTCTGCATTCTTTCTTTAGAGTACCAACTCCTTCATACCCATACTAATGTCATATGTTTACTCTAGGCTCAAATTAGGATAATAATTCTCTGACTTACTTCAGAGTACGACCTGTTACTATTCCAGTAAGGGCGTTTATATTTACTAATTCTGCAATTCTTTTTTAGCATTTCATAACTCTACCTGTCATTCATAAGTTTACAAGGATCGAACTCGCGAAATAATGTCCTGACAGGATTCTAACTATGACCTGCTAATACGTTGATATGGGACATTATGTTTACAGGACTACCATTTTTTACAGTTCCTTCATATCCATAACGATATGTTATAAGTTTACTAGGATCAAACTAAAGACAGAATGCCTTCACTGAGTTCAAACAGTGGCCCGTAAGTTTCACAGCAAGAGACTTTCCGTATGTCTAGATTTTCTGCTCTTGATTTTTTTTATAGCAATTTATTACTTCCCGTATTAATCACATGTAAGATTACAAGTCTCACTGAGGGGGAATAATTTTCTCGAGCTCAACCTATATTTCCATTCTCTCTGTCTACTCTGTCATATTCTTCTGTGTCCTCTCTGTCCAAATTCTGCCCTTACAATTCTCTTTTTGTCCCTCAGTCCTCTCACTGTCCTCTCAGTCCACTTTTTGTCCTCTAAGTCCATTCCATGTCCTCTCAGTCCACTCTGTACTCTGATTCCACTCTCTGAACTCTCAGTCCACTCTATGTTCTCAGTCAATTCTCTGTCCTCTGAGCCCCATCTCCGAACTTTCAGTCCACTCTCTGTACTCTCAGATCACTCTATGGGCTCTCAGTCTCCTCTTTGTCCTCTCGGTCCACTCTCTCTCCTCTCATTACAATCTGGTTCCTCTCAGTCCAACCAGTACACTCTCAGAATTCTCGTTCCACTTTATGTCCTCTCAGTCCATTCTCTGTCCTCTGAGCCCTCCCAGTGCACTCTATGTCCTCTCGGTCCACTCTATGTCCTCTCAGTTCACTATGACTTCTCAGTCCATTCTATGTCCTCTCAGTCCGCTCTATGTACTCTCAGTCCACTCCTTGTCTTCTCTGTCCACTCTATGTCTTCTCAGACCACTATACGTCCTCCCAGTCCACTCCCTGTCGTCTCAGTCAAATTTATATCATCTGAGACCACTCAATGTCTTCTCAGACCATTCTATATACTCTAAGTCCACTCCCTGTTTTCTGAGTCCACCCTATGTCTTCTCAGACAACTCCCTGTCTTCTCAGTCCACTCTATGTCATCTCAGTCCACTCTATGCCTTCCCAGTCCACTCTATGTGTTCTCAGTCCACTCTAAGGACTTCTAAGTCCATTCCATGTTTTCTCATTCTATTCTATGTGATCTCAGTCCACGCTACATCCTCTCAGTACACTCTATGCTTTCCCAGTCCACTCTATGTCCTCTCTGTCCACTCTATGTCCTCAGTCCACTATATGCCTTCTAAGTCCACTCTATGTCCTCTCAGTTCACTCTATGTCCTCTCAGTCTACTCTATGAGTTCTAAGTCCAATCTATGTCTTCTCAGTCCACTCCGTGTCTTCTCTGTCCACACTATGTCATCTCAGTCCACTCTGTGTTCTCTCGGTCCACTCTATGTCCTCTCAGTTCACTCTATGTCATCTCAGTCCACTCTATGTCCTCTCACTCCACCCTCCGATTTCTCAATCCACTCTATGTCTTCTCAGTCCACTCTATGTCACCTAGGTTCACTCCCTGTATTCTCAGACAACTCCCAGTCTTCTCAGTCCGCTCTATGTCACGTCAGTCCACTCCCTGTCTTGTTAGACCACTCTAAGTTATCTCAGTCCACTCTATGTCTTCTCAGTTCACTCTATGTCCTCTCGGTCCACTCCCTGTCTTCTCAGTGCATTCTATGTCATCTCAGTCGAATCTATGTCTTCTCAGTCCACTCTATGTTTTCCCAGTCCACTTTATGAAATCTCAGTCCACTCTATGTTTTCTCAGTCCGCTATGTGTCCATTCTATGCTCTCTCAGTCCACTCCATGTCTTCTCAGTACACTTTATGTCATCTCAGTCCACTCTATGTTCTCTCAGTCCATTCTATGTCCGCTCTGTCCACTCTATGTCTTCTCAGTCCACTCTATGTCATATCAGTCCACTCTATGTCTTCTCAGTCCACTCTATGTTTCCCAGTCTACTTTATGTCCTCTCAGTCTTCTCAGTCCACCCTATGTCACCTCAGTCCACTACTTGTATTCTCAGTCAACTCCCAGTCTTCTCAGTCCACTCTGTCATCTCAGTCCACTCCCAGGCTTGTCAGACCACTCTATGTTATCTGAGTCCACAGCATGTCTTCTCAGTACACTCTATATTTTTTCAGTCCACTGTGTGTCATCTTAGTCCACTCCCTGCCTTCTCAGTTCACTCTGTCATCTCAGTCCATTCTACGTTTTCTCAGTCCACTCTATGTCTTCTCAGTCGAATCTACGCCTTCTCAGTACACTTTATGATATCTCAGTCCACTCTATGTCGTCCCGGTCCACTATGTGTCATCTCAGTCCACTATAAGTCTTCACAATCCCCTTTATGCCATCTCTGTCCACTCCATGTCGGGTCAGTCCACTCTACGTCTTCTCAGTCCACTATATGTCATCTCAGTCCACTCTGTCTTCTCAGCCCACTCTTTGTCATCTCGGTCCACTCTGTCTTCTCAGCCCACTCTATATCTTTTCAGTCCACTATATGTTCTTTCATTCCACTCTATGACTTCTCAGTCCACTCAATGTCTTCTGAGTCCACTCCCTTATTTTTCAGGCCACTATATGTTTTCTCAGTCAACTCTATGTCATCTCAGTCCACTATATATCCTCTCGGTCCTCTATGTCCTCTCAGTCCACTCTATGTACTGTCAGTCCACCCTTTGTTCTCTCAGAACACTCTGTATCTTATCAGTTCACTCTATGTCCTTTCAGTCCACTATATATTCCTTCATTCCACCCTCTGTTCTCTCAGCACACTCTGTGTCCTCACAGTCCACTCTCTGTCGTCTCAGTTCACTCTATGTCCTCTCAGTTCACCTTCTGACTTCTCAGTACATTCTGTCCTCTCAGTCCACTCTATGTCTTCTCTCTCCACTTGTCGTCTCAGTCCACTCTATGTCCTATCAGTCCACTCCCTGTCTTTTCACTCCACTCTATGTCCTCTCACTCCACTGTATATCCTCTCAGTCCACTCTATGTCCTCTCACTCCACTCTATGTCCCCTCAATCCACTCTATGTCTTCTCAGACCACTCTATGTCGTCTAAGTACAATCCCTGTCTGCTCAGTCCACTCTATGATATCTCAGTCAACTCCCTGTTTTCTCAGCCCACTCAATGTCATCTCAGCCCACTCAATGTCATCTCAGTCCTCTCCCTGTCTCCTCAGTCCACTCTATGTCATGTCAGTCCACTTTATGCCTTCTCAGTCCACTCTATATACTTTCAGTCCTCTCCCTGTCTTCTCAGTCCACTCTGTCATCACAATCCACTCAATGTCATCTCAGTCCTCTCTATATCATCTCAGTTCACTCTATGTCTTCTAAGTCCACTCTGTCTTCTCAGTCCACTCTATGTCATCTCAATCACTCTATGTCCTCTCAGTCCACTCCCTCTCTTCTCAGTCCACTTTGTGTCATCTCAGTCCAACCTATGCCTTCTCAGTCCGCTCTATGTCATCTCTTTCCACTCTATGTCCTCTCAGTCCACTCCTTGCCTTCTCAGTCCACTCTATGTCCTCTCAGTCCACTCTATCTCCAATCAGTTCACTCTATGTCATTTCAGTGCACTCTATCTCCTCTCAGACCACTCTATGTCCTCCCGGTCCACTCTATCTCCTCTCATTCCACACTATCCACTCTCAGTCCACTCTATCTACTCTCAGTCCACTCTATGTCCTCTCCGAACAATCTATGTTCTTTCAGTGCACTCTATCTCTTCTCAGTCCACTCTATGACCTTATAGTGCACTCTCTCTACTCTCGGTCCACTCCATCTCCTCTCGGTCCACTGTGTGTCCTCTCTGTCCACTATATCTCCTCTCAGTCTAATCTATGCCCTCTAAGTCCACTCTATCTCCTCTCAGTCCATTCCACCTCCCCTCAGCCACTTTATTTCCTCTCAATCCACTCTATCTCCTCTCAGTCCACTCAATGTCCTCTCAGTCCACTCTATCTCCTCTCAGTCCACTCTATGTCCTCTCGGTCCACTCCATGATCTCTCAGTCCACTCCAGCTCCTCTCAGTCCAGTCTTTCTCCTCTCAGTCCACTCTCTCTCCTCTCTGTCCAATCTAATCTCTTCTCAGTCCACTCTCTCTACTCTCAGTCCACTCTCCCTCCTCTCAGTCCACTCTAACTCCTCTCAGTCCACTCTATGTACTTTCAGTGCACTCTATCTTTTCTCAGTCCACTCTATGTCCTCTCAGACCACTCTCTCTCCTCTCAGTACACTCTATCTCTTCTCAGCCCACTCTATCTCCTCTCAGTCTACTCTATGTCCTCTCAGTCCACTGTATCTCCTCTCAGTCCACTCTATGTCCTCTCAGTCACTTTATCTACCCTCAGTCCACTCCATTTCCTCTCAGTTCATTCTAGATCTTCTCAGTCCACTTTATCTCCTCTTAGTCCACTCTAACTCTTCTCAGTTCATTCTATCTCCTCTCAGTCCACTCTAACTCCTCTCGGTCCACCCTATCTCGTCTCAGTCCACCCTATCTCCTCTCAGACCACTCTATCCCCTCTCAGTCCACTCTATCTCTTCTCAGTCCACTTTCTCTCCTCTCAGTCCACTCTATGTAATCTCAGTGCACTCTATCTCCTCTCAGTCCACTCTATGTCCTTCCAGTCCACTCTATCTTCTCACAGTCCACACTGTCTCCCCCCAGTCCACCCTATCTTCTCTTAGTCCTCTCTATGTCCTCTCGGTCCATTCTATCTCCTTTCGGCCACTCTAGCTCCTCTCGGTCCAGTCTTTGTCCCCTGAGTCCACTCTATCTTCTCTCTGTCCACTCTATCTCCTCTCAGTCCACTCCTTCTCCTCTCAGTCCACTCTATCTCCTCTCAGTCCCCTCTATCTCCTCTCAGTCCCCTCTATCTCCTCTCAGTCCCCTCTATCTCCTCTCAGTCCACTCTATATACTCTCGGTCCACTGTATCTACTCTCTTTCCTCTCTATGTCCTCTCAGTCCACTCTATCTCCTCTCAGTCCACACTATGTCCTCTCAGTCCACTCTATGTCCTGTCAGTCCACTCTATGTCCTTTCAGTGCACTCTATCTGCTCTTAGTCCACTCTATGTGCTCTCAATCCATTGTATGTCCTCTCAGTCCGTTCTACGTCCTCTCAGTACACTCTATCTCCTCTCTGTCCACTCTATCTCCTCTCAGTCCACTCTATCTCCTCTCGGTCCACTCAATGTCTTCTCAGTCCACTCTACGTCCTTTCAGTCCACTCTATCTCCACTCAGTCCACTCTATCTTCTCTCAGTCCAGTGTTTCTCCTCTCAGTCCTCTCTATCTACAATCAGTCCACTCTATGAGCTTTCAGTGCACTCTATCTCCTCTCAATCCACTCCATCTCTTCTCAATCCACTCTATCTCCTCTCAGTCCACTCTATCTCCTCTCAGTCCACTCTATCTCTTTGTCCCCTCAATGTCCTTTCAGTGCACTCTATCTCCTCTCAGTCCACTCTATGTCCTCTCGGTTTATTCTATGTCCTCAGTCCACTCTATCTCCTCTCTGTCCACTCTATGTCCTCTCCGGCAAGTCTATATTCTTTCAGTACACTCTATCTCCTCTCAGTCTTCTCTATGTCCTTACAGTGCACTGTATCTCCTCTCAGTCAACTCTATCTCCTCTCAGTCCACTGTATTTCCTCTCAGTTCACTCTATCTCCTCTCAGTCCACTCTAGCTCCTCTCGGTCCACTCTATCTACTCTCAGTCCATTCTATATTCTCTCAGTCCACTATATCTCCTCTCAGTCCACTCTGTCTTCTCTGAGTCCACTCAATGTTCTCTCAGTCCACTCTGTCTCCTCTCAGTCCACTCTATCTCCTCTCAGACCGATCTATGTCCTCTCCGTTCACTCTATCTCCTCTCAGTGCAGTCTCTCTCCTATCAGTCCAATCTCTCTCCTCTCATTCCACTCTATCTCCTCTCGGTCCACTCTATGTCCTCTCTGTCCACTCTATCTCGTCTCAGTCCACTCTCTCTCCTCTCAGTCCACTCTATCTCCTCTCAGTTCACTCTCTCTCCTCTCAGTCCACTCTATCTCCCCTCGGTCCACTCTATGTCCTCTCAGTCCACTCTATCTCCTCTCAGTCCACTCTGTCTCCTCACAGTCCACTCTATCTCCTCTCGATCCACTCTATATCCTCTCAGTCCACACTATCTCATCTCATTCCACTCTCTCTCCTCTCAGTCCACTCCATGTCCTTTCAGCGCACTCTATCGCCTCTCAGTCCACTCCATGTCCTCTCAGTCCACACTATCTCCTCTCAGTCCACTCTATCTCCTCTCAGTCCACTCTATCTCCTCTCAGTCCCCTCTATGTCCTGTCAGTCCACTCTATGTCTTCTCAGTCCACTATATGTCCTCCTAGTCCACTCCCTTTCCTCTCAGTCCACTTTATATCATCTGAGTCCATGCTATGTCTTCTCAGACCACTCTATGTCCTCTAAGTCCACTCCCTGTCTTCTGAGTTTACACTATGTCTTTTCATTCAACCCCTCTTTTCTCTGTCCACTCTATGTCATCTCAGTCCACTCTCAGGCTCCACACTCCACCCTATGTTATTTGAGTCCACTCTATGACTTCCGAGTCCACTCTATGTGTTCCCAGTCCACTCTATGTCCTCTCAGTCCATTCCCTGTTTTCTCAATCCACTCTATGTCATCTCTGTCCACACTATATCCTCTCTGTACACTCCCTGTCTTCTCAGTTCGCTCTATGTCATCTCAGTCCTCTCTATGTCCTCTCAGTCGACTCTATGTCTTCCTCAGTCCACTCTATGTCATATCAGTCCACTCTATGTCCTCTCAGTTCACTCTATGTTTCCCAGTCCACTTTATGTCCTCTCAGTCCACCCTCAGTCTTCTCAGTCCACCCCATGTCACCTCAGTCCACTCCTTTTATTCTCAGTCAACTCCCAGTCTTCTCAGTCCACTCTGTATCTCAGTCCACTACCAGTCTTGTCAGACCACTGTATGTTATCTGAGTCCACTGCATGTCTTCTCAGTACACTCTATATTTTCTCAGTCCACTGTGTGTTATCTTAGTCCACTCCCTGCCTTCTCAGTCCACTCTGTCATCTCAGTCCATTCTAAGTTTTCTCAATCCACTCTATGTCTTCTCAGTCGAAACTATGCCTTCTCAGTACACTTTATGATATCTCAGTCCACTCTATGTCGTCCCAGTCCACTATGTGTCATCTCAGTCCACTATAAGTCTTCTCAATCCCCTTTATGCCATCTCCGTCCACTCCATGTCGGTTCAGTCCACTCTACGTCTTCTCAGTCCACTATATGTCATCTCAGTCCACTCTGTCTTCTCAGCCCACTCTATATCTTCTCAGTCCATTATATGTCCTTTCAGTCCACTCTATGACTTCTCAGTCCACTGAATGTCTTCTCAGTGCACTCCTTAATTTTTCATGCCACTATATGTTTTCTCAGTCCACTCTATGTCTTCTCCGTCCACTCTATGTCATCTCAGTCCACTATATGTCCTCTCAGTCCACTATGTCCTCTCAGTCCACTCTATGTACTCTCAGTCCACCCTTTGTTCTCTCAGAACACTCTGTGTCTTCTCAGTTCACAATATGTCCTTTCAGTCCACTATATATTCCTTCATTCCACCCTCTGTTCTCTCAGCACACTCTGTGTTCTCACAGTCCACTCTCTGTCGTCTCAGTTCACTCTATGTCCCCTCAGTCCACCTTCTGACCTCTCAGTACATTCTGTCCTCTCAGTCCACTCTATGTCTTCAATCCACTCTATGTCATTTCTCTCCACTTGTCTCAGTCCACTCCATGTCCTATCAGTCCACTCCCTGTCTTCTCAGTCCACTCTATGTCCTCTTACTCCACTGTTTGTCCTCTCGGTCCACTCTATGTCCTGTCACTCCACTCTATGTCCCCTCAATCAAGTCTATGTCTTCTCAGACCACTCTATGTCGTCTACGTACACTCCCTGTCTGCTCAGTCCACTCTATGATATCTCAGTCAACTCCCTGTTTTCTCAGCCCACTCAATGTCATCTCAGACTTCTCCCTGTCTCCTCAGTCCACTCTATGTCATGTCAGTCCACTTTATGCCTTCTCAGTCCACTCTAAGTCTTCTCAGTCCACACTGTATACTTTCAGTCCACTCCCTGTCTTCTCAGTCCACTCTGTAATATCAATCCACTCAATGTCATCTCTGTCCTCTCTATATCATCTCTGATCACTCTATGTCTTCTCAGTCCACTCTATGTGTCATCTCAGTCCACTCTGTCTTCTCAGTCCACTCTGTGTCATCTCAATCACTCTATGTCCTCTCAGTCCACTCCCTCTTTTCTCAGTCCACTTTGTGTCATCTCAGTCCACCCTATGTTTTCTCAGTCCACTCTATGTCCTCTCAGTCCACTCCCTGCCTTCTCAGTCCACTCTGTGTCCTCTCAGTCCACTCTATCTCCAATGAGTCCACTCTATGTCCTTTCAGTGCACTCTATCTCCTCTCAGTCCACTCTATGTCCTCTCGGTCCATTCTATGTCCTCTCGGTCCACTCTATGTCCTATCATTCCACACTATCTACTCTCAGTCCACTCTATCTACTCCCAGTCCACTCTATGTTCTCTCCGAACAATCTATGTCCTTTCAGTGCACTCTATCTCCTATCAGTGCACTCTATGACCTTTCAGTGCACTCTATCTCCTCTCAGTCCACTCCATCTCCTCTCAGTCCACTGTGTGTCCTCTCTGTCTACTATATCTCCTCTCAGTGTACTCTATGTCCTCTAAGTCCACTCTATCTCCTCTCAGTCCATTCCACCTCCTCTCAGTCCACTTTATCTCCTCTCAATCCACTCTATCTCCTCTCAGTCCACTCAATGTCGTCTCAGTCCACTTTCTCCTCTCAGTCCACTCTATCTCCTCTCAGTCCACTCTATCTCCTCTCAGCCAACTCTATGTCCTCTCAGTCCAAAACCATTTCCTCTCAGTCCACTCTAGCTCCTCTCAGTCCAGTCTTTCTCCTCTCAGTCCACTCTCTCATCTGAGTCCACTATAATCCCCTCACAGTCCACTCTCTCTTCTCTCAATTCACTCTCCCTCCTCTCAGTTCACTCTAACTCCTCTCCGTCCACTCTATGTACTTTCAGTGCACTCTATCTCCTCTCAGTCCACTCTATGTCCCCTCAGTCCACTCTCTCTCCTCTCAGTACACTCTATCTCCTCTCATCCCACTCTATCTCCTCTCAGTCTACTCTGTGTCCTCTCTGTCTACTGTATCTCCTCTCAGTCCACTCTATGTCCTCTCAGTCACTTTATCTGCTCTCAGTCCACTCTATTTCCTCTCAGTCGATTCTAGCTCTTCTCAGTCCACTCTATCTCCTCTTAGTCCACTCTAACTCTTCTCACTCCATTCTGTCTCCTCTCAGTCCACTCTATCTCATCTCGTTCCACTCTATTGCCTCTCAGTCCAGTCTATCTCCTCTCAGTCCACCCTATCTCGTCTCAGTCCACCATATCTCCTCTATTTCCCCTCTATCCCCTCTCAGCCGACTCTATCTCCCCTCGGTCCACTTTCTCTCCTCTCAGTCCACTCTATGTCCTCTCAGTCCACTCTGTCTCCTCTCAGTCCACTCTATGTCCTCTCAGTCCACTCTATCTCCTCTCAGTCCACTCTATGTCCTCTCGGTCCATTCTATCTCCTTTCGGTCCACTCTAGCTCCTCTCGGTCCAGTCTTTCTCCCCTCAATCCCCTCTATCTCCTCTCAGTCCCCTCTATCTCCTCTCAGTCCACTCTATATCCTTTCAGTCCACTGTATCTCCCCTCTCTCCACTCTATGTCCTCTCAGTCCACTTTATCTCCTCTCAGTCCAAACTATGTCCTCTCAGTCCACTCTATGTCCTTTCAGTGCACTCTATCTCCTCTCGGTCCACTCTATGTGCTCTCAGTCCATTCTATGACCTCTAAGTCCATTCTACGTCCTCTCAGTCCACTCTATCTCCTCTCTGTCCACTCTATCTCCTCTCAGTTCACTCTATCTCCTCTCAGTCCACTCAATGTCCTCTCAGTCCACACTACGTCCTCTCGGTCCACTCTATCTCCTCTCAGTCCAGTCTTTCTCCTCTCAGTTCTCTCTATCTCCAAACAGTCCACTCTATGTGTTTTCAGTGCTCTCTGTCTCCTCTCAGTCCACTCTAGCTCTTCTCAATCCACTCTATCTCCTCTCAGTCCACTCCATCTGCTCTCAGTCCACTCCATCTCTCAGTCCCCTCAATGTCCTTTCTGTGCACTCTATCTCCTCTCAGTCCACTCTATGTCCTCTCGGTTTAATCTATGTCCTCAGTCCACTCTATCTCCTCTCGTTCCACTCTATGTCCTCTCCGACCAGTCTATATCCTTTCAGTACACTCTATCTCCTCTCAGTCCTCTCTATGTCCTTACAGTGGACTCTATCTCCTCTCAGTCCACTCTATGTCCTCTCAGTCCACTGTATTTCCTCTCAGTCCACTATATCTCCTCTCAATCCACTCTATCTCCTCTCGGTCCACTCTATCTTCTCTCAGTCCACTCTATCTCCTCTGAGTCCACTCAATGGTCTCGCAGTCCACTCTCTCTCCTCTCAGTCCACTCTATCTCCTCTCAGACCGAGCTATGTCCTCTCCGTTCACTCTAGCTCCTCTCAGTCAAGTCTCTCTCCTATCAGTCCAATCTCTCTCCTCTCAGTCCACTCTATCTCCTCTCGGTCCACTCTATATACTCTCAGTCCACTCTATCTCGTCTCAGTCCACTCTCTCTCCTCTCAGTCCACTCTATCTTCTCTCAGTCCACTCTCTCTCCTCTCAGTCCACTCTATCTCCTCTCGGTCCACTCTATGTCCTCTCAGTCCACTGTATCTCCTCTCAGTCCACTCTGTCTCCTCTCAGTCCACTCTATCTCCTCTCGGTCCACTCTATAGCCTCTCAGTCCACTCTATCTCGTCTCAGTCCACTCTCTCTCCTCTCAGTCCACTCCATGTCCTTTCAGCACACTCTATCTCTTCTGAGTCCACTCTATGTCCTCTCAGTCCATACTATCTCCTCTCAGTCCACTCTATGTCCTATCAGTCCACTCTATGTCCTGTCAGTACACTCTGTGTCCTGACAGTACACTCAATGTCCACTCAGTCCACACTATCTCCTCTCAGTCCACTCTATCTCCTCTCAGTCCACTCTATCTCTTCTCAGTCCACTCTATGTCCTGTCAGTACACTCTATGTCCTCTCAGTCTACACTATCTCCTCTCAGTCTACTCTTTGTCCTCTCAGTCCACACTATCTCTTCTCAGTCCTCTCGGTCTCCTCTCAGTCCACTCTCTCTCCTCTCGGTCCACTCTGTCTCTTCTCAGGCCACTCTATCTCCTCTCAGTCCACTGTATCTCCTCTCGGTCCACTCTATATCTTCTCGATCCATTCTATCTCCTCTCGGTCCACTCTAGCTCCTCTCGGTCGAGTCTTTCTCCTCTCAGTCCACTCTATCTCCTCTTAGTCCACTCTATCTCCTCTCAGGCCACTCTATCTCCTCTCAGTCCACTCTATGTCCTCTCAGTCCGCTCTCTCCTCTCCGTCCACTCTATGTCCTCTCAGTCCACTCTCTCCTCTCAGTCAACTCCATCTCCTCTCAGTCCACTCTATCTCCTCTCAGTCCACTCTATGTCCTCTCAGTCCACTCTCTCCTCTTAGTCCACTCTATCTCCTTTGATTCCACTCTATCTCCTCTCAGTCCACTCTATCTCCTCTCCGTCCACTCTATGTCCTGTTAGTACACTCTGTGTCCTCTCAGTCCACTCTATGTCCTCTCAGTCCACACCATCTCCTCTCAGTCCACTCTATGTCCTTTCAGTGCACTCTATCTCCTCTCAGTCCACACTATGCCCTCTCAGTCACTCTCCGTCTTGTCAGTCCATTCCCTGTCCTGACATTGGATGTTTAAATTTCTAATTTTACGATCATTTGCAATTCTCTCATACATTTTCCAAAGAATTACTTCTATACGGGAATCGATCCCGGGAGTTAATGTGTTAGGTGAACACTTGCTGTACCGCACGAGTTTACCGTGCTGGAGTCATCCTAACAATGTGACTCTGGTGTTGAGTCTAATTACGTCCACTATTTCATAGTTACAACTTGTTGTCTTTTCAAATACATGATTGCAGGCTTTCTCTCATCGCTAAATTGTGTAGTGTTTTCTGCAATGCATACGTGTATAATTTTGAATGACGTAGTAGATTGCGCTCGTCTGCCATGACACTTGGCAACCCATAGTTTGATTTAACCCTCTTATAATGGCTGTTAAGACACAAAAGGAATCGGTTATTTTTTTCAGATATAGTAAAACTCCCCATTTAGATCTTTTAACTTGAATTATTACTTCGGAATATGCATGATAAGAATTGTCTTGTGTTGAATTTTAACGTACCTTGCTAACATATTTCGACCTATTTTGGGCCATCTTCAGAACTGTTCGTTGTTGGTCTTGGCGCTTCTTGTTTCCTGTGAGGGTGCGTTCGTAGTGTAGAGTCAAAGAGTGTATGTGTTTTGAATTTGAGTTGTGTGTTGAGAATATCGTTGGGGTGTGTTTTAGTGTGTCTGTATATTTCATATTTTTCTAGTGTGTTGAGTTTCTGGCATTTTGGTTGGATGTGCAGTATTTCCATGTCTGTGTTGATGTCTTTTTAGGTGTGGTTGGTATTTGCGGTGTGTTCTGTATATGTGGAGGTGTTTTGTAATTTTGTTAAGGCTGTGATGTGTTCTTTGTAACGTGTTTGAAATGATCTGTCTGTCTGTCCTATGTAGAAGTTATTGCACGTGTTACATTACAGTTTGTATGCGCTGTGTGGTTGTAGTCTATTCGTTTATTTGAATTTTTACTTCATTTTTAAAAATTACTATAAGTGAATTATTAAATTCAAAGAGACTGCTGTTCAATCATATGATTTAACTTTAATGCATGTTTATGTACAAATTAAATTGAATTAAGTAATCATATCCTACTACTCAAAAAACAACATATATACATGAATAACTTTCAATCAAATGCGAATACTAGTCGTATTGTCACATTAAGACTTACTAAACTACAATGTGTCTACTGTATACACATGAAAAATTATTCAAGTATACTGATTGTGTTAGTATATATTACGAATCAATTTAATGAATCACAGATTATGTACTTAAATGTGTTACGTAACTCGGAGGATATGCTGTGAGTTACCACTTTTAATGTACGTAGTGTGCTTTATGTATACTAAATGAAAGATTTCAAATTAAATCTAGTGAATACAGGGATAAATACTTAGGGCATATTTGTCTGAACCATTCTTAAATTCCTGAGACGTTTCATTGTAAAAACCAATATAAAGCAACAACACTTTATAGTATAGTATAGAGTAGTATAATATAGTTTAGTATAGTATAGTATAGTATAGTCTAGTATAGTATAGTATAGTAATAATAATAGTAATTGTAATTGTAATAGTTATAGTTATAGTCATACTCATAGTCATAGTTGTAGTCATAGTCATAGTTATGGTTATAGCTACAGTTATATTTACAGTTACAATAATTTGTATAGTAATAGTATAGTATAGTATAGTATAGTCTAGTATAGTATAGTATAGTAATAATAATAGTAATTGTAATTGTAATAGTTACAGTTATAGTCATACTCATAGTCATAGTTATGGTTATAGCTACAGTTATATTTCCAGTTACAATAATTAGTATAGTAATAGTATAGTATAGTGTAGTATAGTCTAGTCTAGTATAGTATAGTAATAATAATAGTAATTGTAATAGTTATAGTCGTACTCATAGTCATAGTTATAGTCATAGTCATAGTCATAATTATGGTTATAGGTACAGTTATATTTACAGTTACAATAATTAGTATAGTAATAGTATAGTATAGTCTAGTCTAGTATAGTATAGCAATAATAATAGTAATTGTAATAGTTATAGTCATACTCATAGTCATAGTTATAGTCATAGTCATAGTCATCATTATGGTTATAGCTACAGTTATATTTACAGTTACAATAATTAGTATAGTAATAGTATAGTATAGTATAGTATAGTATAGTCTAGTCTAGTATAGTATAGTAATAATAATAATAGTAATTGTGATAGTTATAGTCATACTCATAGTCATAGTTATAGTCATAGTCATAGTCATAGTTATGGTTATAGCTACAGTTATATTTACAGTTACAATAATTAGTATAGTATAGTATAGTATAGTATAGTATAATATAGTATAGTATAGTATAGTATAGTCTAGTCTAGTACAGTATAGTAATAATAATAGTAATTGTAATAGTTATAGTCATAGTTATAGTCATAGTCATAGTCATAGTTATGGTTATAGCTACAGTTATATTTACAGTTACAATAATTAGTATAGTAATAGTATAGTATAGTATAGTATAGTCTAGTCTAGTCTAGTATAGTATAGTAATAATAATAGTAATTGTAATAGTTATAGTCATACTCATAGTCATAGTTATAGTCATAGTCATAGTTATGGTTATAGCTACAGTTATATTTACAGTTACAATAATTAGTATAGTAATAGTATAGTATAGTATAGTATAGTCTAGTCTAGTATAGTATAGTATAGTAATAATAATGATAGTAATTGTAATAGTTATAGTCATACTCATAGTCATAGTTATAGTCATAGTCATAGTTATGGTTGTAGCTACAGTTATATTTACAGTTACAATAATTAGTATATTAATAAAATAGTATAGTCTAGTCTAGTATAGTATAGTAATAATAATAGTAATTGTAATAGTTATAGTCATGGTTATAGTCATAGTCATAGTCATAATTATGGTTATAGGTACAGTTATATTTACAGTTACAATAATTAGTATAGTAATAGTATAGTATAGTCTAGTCTAGTATAGTATAGTAATAATAATAGTAATTGTAATAGTTATAGTCATACTCATAGTCATAGTTATAGTCATAGTCATAGTTATGGTTATAGCTACAGTTATATTTACAGTTACAATAATTAGTATAGTAATAGTATAGTATAGTATAGTATAGTCTAGTCTAGTATAGTATAGTATAGTAATAATAATAGTAATTGTAATAGTTATAGTCATACTCATAGTCATAGTTATAGTCATAGTCATAGTCATAGTTATGGTTGTAGCTACAGTTATATTTACAGTTACAATAATTAGTATATTAATAATATAGTATAGTCTTGTCTAGTATAGTATAGTAATAATAATAGTAATTGTAATAGTTATAGTCATACTCATAGTCATAGTTATAGTCATAGTCATAGTTATGGTTATAGCTGCAGTTATATTTACAGTTACAATAATTAGTATAGTAATAGTATAGTATAGTATAGTCTAGTATAGTATAGTATAGTAATAATAATAGTAATTGTAATAGTTATAGTCATACTCATAGTCATAGTTATAGTCATAGTCATAGTCATAATTATGGTTATAGGTACAGTTATATTTACAGTTACAATAATTAGTGTAGTAATAGTATAGTATAGTCTAGTCTAGTATAGTATAGTAATAATAATAGTAATTGTAATAGTTATAGTCATACTCATAGTCATAGTTATAGTCATAGTCATAGTCATAATTATGGTTATAGCTACAGTTATATTTACAGTTACAATAATTAGTATAGTAATAGTATAGTATAGTATAGTATAGTCTAGTCTAGTATAGTATAGTAATAATAATAGTAATTGTAATAGTTATAGTCATACTCATAGTCATAGTTATAGTCATAGTCATAGTCATAGTTATGGTTATAGCTACAGTTATATTTACAGTTACAATAATTAGTATAGTAATAGTATAGTATAGTATAGTATAGTATAGTCTAGTCTAGTATAGTATAGTATAGTAATAATAATAGTAATTGTAATAGTTATAGTCATACTCATAGTCATAATTATAGTCATAGTCATAGTCATAGTTATGGTTATAGCTACATTTATATTTACAGTTACAATAATTAGTATAGTAATAGTATAGTATAGTATAGTAGAGTCTTGTCTAGTATAGTATAGTAATAATGATATTAATTGTAATAGTTATAGTCATACTCATAGTCATAGTTATAGTCATAGTCATAGTCATAGTTATGGTTATAGCTACAGTTATATTTACAGTTACAATAATTAGTATAGTAATAGTATAGTATAGTATAGTCTAGTCTAGTCTAGTATAGTATAGTATAGTAATAATAATAGTAATTGTAATAGTTATAGTCATACTCATAGTCATAGTTATAGGCATAGTCATAGTCATAGTTATGGTTATAGCTACAGTTATATTTACAGTTACAATAATTAGTATAGTAATAGTATAGTATAGTATAGTATAGTCTAGTCTAGTATAGTATAGTATAGTAATAATAATAGTAATTGTAATAGTTATAGTCATACTCATAGTCATAGTTATAGGCATAGTCATAGTCATAGTTATGGTTATAGCTACAGTTATATTTACAGTTACAATAATTAGTATATTAATAATTTAGTATAGTGTAGTATAGTATAGTATAGTCTAGTCTAGTATAGTATAGTAATAATAATAGTAATTGTAATAGTTATAGTCATACTCATAGTCATAGTTATAGTCATAGTTACAGTTACAGTAATTAGTATAGTAATAATATAGTATCGTATAGTATCCTATAGTGTATAGTGTATAGTATATAATATAGGCCTAGTGTACTGTGTGGTATAGTATAGGATACAATATAGTATAGTACAGTATAATATAGTATAGTATAGTATAGTAATAATAATAGTAATAGTAATAGTCATAGTCATAGTCATAATCATAGTTATGGTTATAGTTACAGTTACAGTTACAGTAATTAGTATAGTAATAGTATAGTATAGTAACCTATAGTTTATTGTATAGTATATAGTGTAGGCCTAGTGTACTGTGTGGTATAGTACAGCATACAGTATGGTATAGTATAGTACAATATAGTACAGTCTATAATAGTATAGTATTAATAATAATAGTAATAATCATAGTCATAGTCATAGTTATGGTTACAGTTACAGTTACAGTTATGGTCACAATAATTAGTATAATTGGTAGTGTTTTTAGTTTAGAAATAGTGGGGTTCTTGAATTTTTGGGGATCAAGTTTTGAACTGATTTTAATGTTTCTCTTATTTCGTTTTGAAATGTATCGGTAGGGTCACACCTTATTTCAGTAATATTATTCTGTTCTATAAATTCAATTGTTTTATTAATATATTATTCTCTCTCCATTATGACAACTGCGTCTTTTATCTGCTTCGATGTGGATTAAATTGTGTAATGTTCTTTAATTTGTTTTTCAGCTTCTTCAAAGTCATTTTCAGTTTTGGGTTTTGTTACATATTCATTGCAAACACATGAATGTACAAATTACAATTTCCAATATGCATATTTATGTACAAATCAAATTGAATTAAGTAACCATATCCATGGATAACTTTTAATCAGATGCGTATACTAATATTGTATTGGCATATTAAGACTCGTTTGGAAAGAAGACAAACATTGTGTTTAAATGTATTACGTACATGAGCAAAAATTGTTGTCAACTACTATTTGAATATGTAAAATGGTTAAATAAGCATATTTTACAAAAAATAAGTTAAGATTAAATTAAAATTGAATCGACATATCACACTCTTTTTATTAAAGTACGATGTGTCTATTGCATGTAGACGAAAAAACTATCCTGTTATTATATATTACGAATCAATTCAATAAATCACAGATTATGTACTTAAATGTGTTAGGTAACTCGGAGTATAAAAAAATACAGTGTAAATTTATAATTGCATAATTAGCATTAAGAATAAGTCATATGGTTGAACAGCATTCTCTTTGAACTTTTTATCTTGAAATTTTTATAAATGCACGAAAGGGATAAAGTAATAAAATATAAGAAATCATAATTTCTCACTTGGTTTCTATAAAGGTTGACATAACTCATCTTCGCAAATAATTTTGTTGGTCTAATTAAGATATCACTTGTAAATATCCAGTATTGTTAAGAAAAATATACAGAATTGGGATTAATATGCTCGCTTCTAAATATAATTTTCAAGGGGTTGACTTCTTTCAGGGGTTTTTTTAGTCTACGTTCATTATAAACAACTCATTTACGAAGCCGGCTGCCAGGAAGTCAAAAAGTAGATAGCAATGGCAAGGGAAGTTTTATGAAAAATATTCCCTCATGTTTCTATAAAAGTACCTCTAAAATTGATTCTTAAGATGTATTCCTTTAAACATTTTGAAAACGAATATCAAAATTTTGCTACAGGCGTTTTAAAGAATGTGTTTTTAGGAATAAAACGAGAAAGAGGTTTTGAATTTACCTTAAAAATGGCCGATAGATATTCACTGTGGTTAACTACATGGTCGTGGTACTTTGCCCCCCCCCCCCAAGATTTCTGCTCCAATTTTCTTCTTAATAATCTCGAATTTAAGGTGTTGCAGCAATGATATTTGTACATAAAAACAAATGAAAAATGGTCATCAAATGGGAAGAAATTCAAATTATACAGCCATCTCCCCTTAAAAGTAAGATTTACATGTATCGGAAGTAGTCTATGCAGGACACTGACAGCTTGTGTATGGGTGGGAGCGGGTCTGTCGGCTCCACAAGTAAAGAACCCTGGCCTCACACCACTTCTACACAGCTGACAGTGATTGACAGGCCAGTTAGGGGAAGTTGTCTTGCTAAAGCTTTCAGCTGTTGCCACGTTTGCTCCTGGCTGGACTCTTTCAATGTATTTTCTTTTGCAAGTGATTGGATTCTTTCAGTGTACCGGTGCTTTCTATTTACGAACAAATTAAATCAGTTTAATAATAATAATAATAATAATAATAATAATAATAATAATAATAATAATTATTATTATTATTATTATTTATTTATTTATTTATTTATTTATTTCTTTACTTATATTTAATGTGATGTACAACAGCCAGAGGCCAATTACAGTTCAGCACAAACAATATAACAAAAACATTAGCAATAATTTACAATAAAAGTACAAAAAAATAATTAAATTAATGGCAATTAATTAAAATGATAATTACAAATGAAATAATGGAATCATAAATGAAGAATGGAATCATATAAAATAGTATTACAAACATATACAAGATTATAATACAACGACAATAATGACAATGAATGGACGGGATAAAATGGATGACTAAACTACATAGCATAATGAGAGAAACGTAATTGTATTTGAAAATGAAAGGATGGAATCAAGTAAATTAATAAATAACAAAATTATATAAAAGTTAGCGAGAATAATATTAAAATACATATTTAAACAAAAGATATAAATGAAAACTTATATAAAACTTCAAAATATATACTACACATTAAATGGATCCAAGCTTGATCCATGCAAATTCGCATATTTTATACATCTGCAGACCGGTGAGAGAGATTTAGAATTTCTATTGTAAAACATTTTATGATATCTTAAACCCTTAGCAGGAATACGAAGACTGATATTGCTTAGGAAAGATTCACAATCAATATCACCCTTAAGAACTTTACAAAAAAATAAGTAATCAAGATCTTGACGTCTGGCAAATAAACTACAGGAATTAAAATATTTGCAGTTAATCTCATATTTATAATCACCAGAATTAGGTAAAAATCTATAAGAACAAAGGGAAATAAATGTTCTTTGAATATTCTCAAGCTTAGCCGAGTCGGTGGAAGTAATGATGATGATGATAATAATAATAATAATAATAATAATAATAATAATAATAATAATAATAATAATAATAATAACAATACAACAGGTCATCACCGATCATCAAGTGGTGAACATGCCTGTCATTATATTAAGAAAAGTAAACTATCTGTTGTTGTGCCATCGTGCATTGAAATATATATGCTATAGGCTAGGCCTGACTAATTTAGTAAGCAAGATTAGGTTCTATTATAAGTTATTTGCTACACAAAAATAACACTGAAAACTGTGATAAGGTGCATTGTCACATATTACAGAGAAGTCCTGTAGCATTTTCAGGACACTTTTTTCCAACTACTCTTCGAAAACTGCAGAGTTCATTGTGCCATGATAATCTGCAGGTGCACCTGCCATTTTCTTGTAACAGCTATAGCGCCATCTATGAAACCGAAACCCCCCTCCCCCACAAGGCACAATAACAATTCTGTCATCCTTTGCACCTGATATCGGTACCACACAGTTTTCGGAGTCGTCTGTTCAGTTCATTATGACTGTCGCACCAGGTTTCGTCTACAAACACATCATTGTAGCCTTGTAAACGCAAGTCTTGTCTGTTCGAGATACGAGTAGCTCCAGGCAATGACGTTACTGGCTTCAGCTATAGTTGGTTTTCTTTACACTTTCTTATGTAAAAACCCCATACTTCGGAGTAATCTACGAACAGTACTTTTGCCATAAGGAAATTCGTAGTCAGCGCCACTAGTTTTCTCTTGCATAGCATGCTTTACGGACTCTAATGTTGGTGAAATTCCACTCTTGTATGGCAGCATTCGTCGCACAAGATCATGTCAAAAATCATCGATTTTTCAAAAGGACGGCTTCCCTTTCTTCCCTTCTTTTTCCGGAGTGTGATACGTAGATGGATCTTCAATATTTTATATTCTCTTCATACTCCTTAAACTAAGACCTGTCACCTCTTCCACCAATTGACTAATATTCCTTCTTTCAAATTTCCCCCATTTTGAATTATTCTTCTAATAAAGTTCTTAAGGGGACACTCAACTATATTGTGGAACTTTTTTCCTATTTGACCAATCTTTTTCAAATTTGGAGAAAAAGTTTAATATATACATGGAAAGTAACATGCAAAATCTCAGCTCATTAGATCCAATAATTTTAAAAATAATAAATATTTCAATTTTTAATCAATCATTAATTGAAATATCACTTTTAATTATCATTTTTTATTTTTTGGCTTTGTGCATTTGACTGTGACTTCTCAATGAATAGGGGAAGAATTCTGCATATTGATTTAGTTCTGTCACGTAAATTAGTGTAGAAATTTAATTTTTCATTTCTATGACACTTTTTCTGCAATTTTCAAGTTGGGTGTCCCCATAACATTTTGTACACTTTGTTTTTGTAACTTCGTCTCCTTTCCTATTGACGATTTATTACAATTCTTACTGTAGAGGCACTTCACTATTATTATAGTTTATCCACGGCCGAAAGAAATTAAACATCGGAAATTCACAATCATACTGCTGCGCTGTTACTAAGACACAACTGGAACCGTGATGCAGTGGCAAGGTACTTAGAATACTCTGATGCAGTGACAGGGATATTCCTTCAAAAATGTAAAATTCGCAACACAGCATTCTCGGCGGTCTCCTGGCGGTGCCTTTGTCCACAGTTTCACTAATTGGGGGAGCGTGTCAGTCAGATTTATGGCTTCCTGAACCCAACCCTGCAACGAAGGTTCTTTACTTGTGAAACCAAGATGTGGAGAGTATAAAGAAATCTCGTTCCATAAGTGAGTTAAGGTATTAAATATTTAGGCCAGTATAACTGATTCTGTGTATCAATTCCGTTATGGTGAGGGACGGAGATGAGACACACTACTCAAAAGTGGAAATTAAAAAAAATATATATATTATTAAAATCACAGTTGTTGAGGAACTGTGTAAACATTTTTCGGAAATCACAGCGCACTTAAATTTTAAGATGAGTAGACCTACAGGTAAATTATTATTTTAATAAAAATTATTTTATTTTTGTTTTGGGAAATTGAGAAGGGAGAACTATCTGATTATGGCTCTTATGACGTTTCATTGTAAAAACCAATAGAAAGCAGCAATTTAAAGCAGAGTAGTAGTAGTAGTAGTAGTAGTAGTAGTAGTAGTAGTAGTAGTAGTAGTAGTATTAGTATTAGTAGTAGTAGTAGTAGTAGTAGTAGTAGTAGTAGTACTATTAGTAGCAGTAGTAGTAGTATTATTAGTAGTAGTAGTAGTAATATTAGAAGTAGTATTAGTAGTAGTAGTAGTAGTAGTATTAGTAGTAGTAGTATCAGTAGCAGTACCATTATTAGTAGTAGTAGCAGTAGCATTATTAGTAGCAGTAGCAGTAGTAGTGGTAGTAGTAGTAGCAGTAGCAGTAGTAGTAGTAGCAGTAGCAGTAGTAGTAGTACAGGTAGTAGTATTCCTCCTTTGTCTTCCCTCTATTCTATTCCTGATAACTATGCAATTCCTATCTACGAGTACATTACTCTTGATTATAAACTCTCTTGGCTGCAGTCTAACTAATCCTTCTCTACAACCCCTGCGGTGGCTGAGTGGTCAGACGCAGGCGGCCCGGGTTCGAGTCCCGGTCAGAAATCCATAGTGACACTTGTGGCGGACATGGTCTCAGTTGGGGTTTTTCTCGGGGTTCTCCCGTTTTCCCCCATATTAGGCATTCACACCATTCCGTCACCATTTCTCCATTCCGTAGCATTCCCCGAACGCCGGCTAGGGACGCACGGAGGTTCTGGCCTAGGGACGAGTGGAGTTGCCTGCTCGACACCTGGGCACACAGAGAACCTTAGTGTGGTCAGCCGGTGTGGGTTTGGGAATGCACCACTAGAGGGTAAGCGCAATAGATCTCAATAGGTCGCAGTGCTGGGCCATAGTGCCCCTCCCCGTAAATTGCATTCCATTCCATTCTAAACCTTTTCTACTATCATTGCTACCTTGCATTACTATTGTCCCTAATTTTTTTGTTTATTTTCAAGCGTTTTGATCCCTGACTAATATTCACTAATTATCTAAATTGCTCTTTTTCATCTGCATTTCAACATTACATTATTTGGCTCTTTTTCACTGACCTTTTCTCAGGATTTTACTCTTGCATTCATTCAAGATTATGTAATTATCGGAAATTCCATCGTGTTAATTGAATCTTTTGTTAAACTAAATTTGAAAATCAGAGGTGCGCTCAGGCGTGGGTTCGATTACCGCTTTGATTGATTAAATTTGCTATTTTTCAGAGGCTAATACTAAATATAAGATGAATGTCAAGTAATAAAATGAATCTCAGGCCACACCTCGCCAAGCATAATCTCGCTGTTACCATTACATTCAAGTGAAGCAAATAATATTTCAAATCTCCAACAAAATGTGTCGTTTACTTTCTGTAACAGTTTCATAGTAACAGCTCCCTAAAAATAATTATTATAAGCAATCATCTGTGTATCGAAGCGCCAGCTGAATGCTTTGTTGCCTCATCAGATTAACCCAGAATGGAACACATGACATTTATTTTATCAAGAATTAATAGATACTTACCTGAAATTAAAGCACACAATGGCTAACCACTGTGAGACACTTGAGACGATTTCGTCAGTGATATTTCATGTTATTCTTATGCATCTACCACTTTTTGCGACGTTGAAAAGAGTTTCTTGCAGTGTAAGTATTGTTTAAGCGACCACTTCACTTCAATTTCGGCTATTTTCGTATGTACACCATTCTTCACTGCAACGCTAGTGTGACGTAGCTACCTGGTGGCCCATCTGCGCCGTCTTTTTTGTACTAGACTTCCCTTAATGCACAAAATGCTAAACAGTTGCCTATTAAGAACATCACGCCAAGAAAAAAGCGTTCAGCATTGGTGCTCTTCCATCAAATGATTAGTTGCCATAGAAACGTCTATCTACCGCATAGTTTCTACGAAGTTCTAGGCAAGGCCCATAAAACAATTGTTTTTTCTTTGTATATTTCAGAGGCTTAGGGAACGGATACCGAAACAAATGCAAGCGTTTGACTCTAGTTTCATAGTGGTTGCAACGCCAGGTACAACTAGTAACAGGTTAGGAACCCGCTCTGTTTACTTTGTTCCTGTTTTGTTACTAATTATGATAACAGTGGTGTGTCTGGTGCGTTTAGTAATGAGGAGTACACCGACAAATTTCTGCTCTATGGAGAAACACGGCAAAATGTAACTGCAGCTCGTAGGCTTAACTGACAGTGCTTTAAAAGTGATGTTAATGAACAATAATAATAATAATAATAATAATAATAATAATAATAATAGGCCTAATAATAATAATAATAATAATAATCACAATCACAATCACAAACTACAAATGTCTTTCAGAAAAC
This sequence comes from Periplaneta americana, assembly GCF_040183065.1. Taxonomy (NCBI): domain Eukaryota; kingdom Metazoa; phylum Arthropoda; class Insecta; order Blattodea; family Blattidae; genus Periplaneta; species Periplaneta americana. The sequence continues at coordinate 161,189,734 of NC_091131.1, read as the reverse complement.
TGTATTTAGCCACGGATCTAAATCAGCGACAATCGCCATCGCATTGATTTCATGAAGGCATTGCCCCTGTAATGTAGAAAATCCTTCGTGCCCCTTTTGTTTGATGACTTTTCTATAATCTTTTTTAAAACAGCGCAGATGGGCTACTTGGTGTAATACTCCCGGTATATCTTGACCGATAGCAACCGTTAGATTGGAAGTGTTTACTACCTACTGCGCATGTGTTACATTTATATTTAAATACTTGAGTTGTATTATACATACATACATACATACATACATAAATACATACATACATACATACATACATGTTCTGTAGAAAGTGAGGTCTTTCACTGCAAACCCAGCATTCTTCAATATTTCCTGTTTTCTGCCTTCCTCTCAGTTTCCGCATATAATCGACTTATCCTAATGTCATCTATTATTTCATACCTTCTTCTACCCCGGACTCGTCCCCCATTCACCATTCCTTCCAGTGCATCCTTCAGTAGGCAGTTTCTTCTCAGCCAGTGATACAACCAATTCCTTTTTCTCTTTCTGATCTGTTTCAGCTTCATTCTTTCTTCAAGTCTTTCCCACACAGCTTCATGTCTTATTCTGTCTGTCCACTTCACAAGTTCCATTCTTCTCCACATCCACATTTCAAATACTTCTGTTAATTTCTCTTCATTTCTGCGTAAAGTCTATGTTTCTGCCCCATACAATGCCACATTCCACACAAAACACTTCACTAGTCTCTTCTTTAGTTCATTTACCAGAGGTTCGCAGAAGATGCTCTTTTCTATTAAAAACTTCCTCGGCTATTGCTATCCTCCTTTTGACTTCCTGACCGCAGCTCATGTGTTTTTAGTTGGTTACTTAACGACGCTGTATCAACTACTAGGTTATTTAGCGTCGATGAGATTGATGATAGCGGGATGGTATTTGGCGAGATGAGGCCGAGGATTCGCCATAGATTACCTGGAATTCACCTTACGGTTGGGGAAAACCTCGGAAAAAACCCAACCAGGTAATCAGCCCAAGCGGGGATCGTTCCCACGCCCGAGTGCAACTTCAACCCGGCAAGCAAGTGCCTTAACCGACTGAGCCACGCCGGTGGCACAGCTTATGTCATTGCTTGTAGTACACTCCAAGTATTTGAAGCTGTCCACTTCATACTGCTTAAACTAAGACCTGTCGCCTCTTCCACCAATTGATTAATATTCCTTCTTTCAAATTTCCGCCATTTTGAATTATTCTTCTAATAAAGCTCTTAACGGAACACTCAACTATATTGTGGAACTTTTTTCCTATTTGACATATCTTTTTCCAATTTGTAGAAAAAGTTTAATATACACATAGAAAGTAACATGCAAAATCTCAGCTCATTAGATCTCATCCTATGACCATGGTGTTCGTCTTGTTTGCATTTATTTGCATCTCATACTGCTCACAGCTATCATTTAGCTCCAGTAGCATATTCCTTAGTATCGCCTCCTCTTCTGCTAAGAACGCCATATCATCAGGAAATCTTATGCACTTTAAAATTCTTCCTTCTACTTTTACCCCTCCTATGTTCTGAAAATATTTCTTCACTAAATTCCTCAAGTAGATGTTGATCATGGTAGATGATATAGGGCATACTTGTCGTACTCCTCTTCCCATTTCACTTCCTTTAGACATTTCTTGTACTATTTAATTTTAAATTATGATGGTAAACCGTTAGTAAATTAAAATAAAATTCGTCGACTTCAGTACAGTCTATATTTTCTTGGGATAAGACTGTATGATCCTTAAAGGAAAGAGTCTAATGCTTTCGTTTTCACATGGACGAGCAATAGTAAAATGCACAGCTAACTTCGGATAATGGTCTACAATTCCGCTCTCTAAATTATTTCACCGAATAGTGGGACATGTCACTGCAATTTTATAACATAAAAGATTTGTTTCTCGAAATTGTGAGGAAAAACTTGAAGAAACGTAATTACACATTACACAAATTTAATAATCTTCTATTCGAGAATGTTTGTTTTACTGAAGAAATATATGGACGTAATAACGGAAATTGAAATTGTATCCAACAGAGACATACACTTCACAATATATACAACGTTGAAATATCAAACAGTTGAGAATTTATTGACTTACGCCATCGCAATGAAAACTTTAAACTTTAATACTGCACCACCATGATGAAGGATAAAATCGTAATTTCTAAAATAACGATAAATTTTACTATTTTCTGTAATATTAAATAACGTTTTATGCTACAGCAATATAGAAATTTTAGTTACAAAAATAGACTTCAGAATAGTAATTTGTTAAAATTTGTATCATTCTAGTTATTGAAGAAAGTTACAATATGTAACACTGAAGAATCTTTCTAAATTTTATGCTTGCAATCGAAAATTACAATTCTTCTGCTGTAACAGGAAACTCCAAAGAATTTATTAAACGTGTAACAAAACCAGAGTTGGACTAAACTGCAATAATATGCAACGAAAATATGACTTTACATAGAGGTGAAGTGAACTCTGGGAGGAAGATAGTCGAAAAACAAGAAGAGACTCAGTCGCCTTATTCATATTGACAAATAGTGACAACTGCGTGGAAAGACATCTTCATCGCCTCAATGTAACATATTCTGAAAATAATGCTGATATTATTATTGTGCAGTACGACGACCTGGATCAGTAATAAGAACAACGGCGGTGTGAAAAGGGATAAAGGAACAATAGAATGTGTTAAGACAACCCAGAGAACATTAAATGACATATAAAATATTATATTTGAAATGTAACAGTAATGATTAGTAAAAATGTAGACCTCTAGGGCAAGCGGAAAAATTTGTAAGGTGATTTATTATATACAGTAAGTGTAATAATAACTGCCAGCATATATATTTTGGGAAATCTTCAAAATTCAGATGGTCAAGACACATACAGAGGAAAGAATTAGCTCAAAAGCTAGCAGAAAATATGGAATTGGAAATGATTTGCGCAATACCTGACAGAATATAATCTTCTTCTTCTAAATTACGGGTGTAGATTACTTGGACACAAATGACCCCTTGTGCACCCCAGAAACTGGAGATTAACCCACAAGACCGCAATGCCTTACCAGTTTTGCTGTGCTGCTGGGATTAATTTCTTCAGAAGAGGCAATATTTGCTTCCCGAGATAACAAAGCCTGATTGGCTTAGATCTGGGCAATCTAGCAAGATGTGAAATGATAATAAATAAAGAAACAAGAAACAAAAGTTGCCTAAATTCATGTCAAAAATATTATCCATCGTACCGAAAGTTACCTTAAACTTTAGCTATCGTGTATACATTTAAATGCATGGTACTACGACAGTGGGAAAAATCACAGACAAAAATAATGACATCAAGCAGTTCTTCATAATTTTCGTTGCACTGACATGCAGTGATTGAGTGCCTTAATAATGTGACTTTTATAAATTGAGACCAAAAAGATATGAAATGGAAACCTAAATACTGATGCAAGAAGAAAGAGTATGAACATAAATTGATAATGACAAAGAATGAATAATGGAATATACTTGCCCACATGGTAGGGAGGTTGGGATGGGCAGGGCGGGACTCGACATGCAGCCACCTCCACGTGGTGAGTCCTGGGTTGTTTCAGTTCAAAAGATTGAAACAAGCAAAGAGCTGCATGTATTCTGCGAATGATGGTACGAAAATGCATATCACTTGTTGGTGGTGCATTGTTCTACACATCTCCCGAGTTTGGAGTCGTTAGGGTCATTATTTCCGGGCTTTGCACTTTTCAAAAACAGATATCACCAAATCAGGTAAAATCACAATGACTTGTATTGAAATAATAATAAATATATTGTATAATATTTATTTATGATTGATCTAATTTAAAAATATATTTTGTCTCACGACACAAAATTCATTGATTTCACCAAAACATTTTTATTCTGTTTGATCACATACAGCACCAGTTTCGCCGTATGCAGTTGATATCACTACAGGATGGAGCACCGCCTCATTTTGGTGTAGGAGTGAGGGACTTCTTGAACCAGCAATTCCACGAATGGATATGCCGTCGTGACACAATAGGATCGCCACCCAGATCATGCGACCTGACGTCATGTGATTTTTTGCTGTGGGGTAAGTAATCCTGAAAAACAATATTTTTGCTCAAAAACCGCAAGTTCTGCATCAGTTGCGACGGATGATCGAATAGTCATTCGTGAAAATCGATGAAAATCGTGAGTTATGTTCTGTCATCTGTAAATTAGTTATGAACTGTGTATTGAGAAACAGGACTCTCCATTTTGAACAAAATATGTTAAGGAATGTGTAGTCAAATGTAAATTGAATGTAATTGAATGCAGCAGCAGCAGCTTTATTTTGCGTAGCAGAGTTAAGGCTATAAGGCCTTCTCTTCCACTCAACCAAGTTTCATAATATACATGAAATACTAAATTATGTCATAGATTATAAATCAACACAAAAGAAGATAGACTACCTTAAAATTACATAAAATAGGTATAGTAGAAATTTACAAATAGTCAAGATTAGTTACATAATATAAGGACAATGCAAAATAAAGTAGAAAATTACATATAATGAATATCAGTACCATGACATAGGGGGAATATGTATATACACAACAGAGTTCTGCGTCGGACGTTTTCGCTCGAGCGCCAAGTTGTTTCATAGCATAAACCGATAGGTAGCGCACATGCATGATGGGTAAAATTGTCGCGAGCGATTAATCCTCGAACGGTATCAGCCGAGCGTTAGACATTCGTTCTTGTTACAGTGATGAACTGTGTAGTAACATCATAGATGTTTATCATTTCAAAATTATGCAGTGTTTAACTAACCTCTCAAAAACTTCCTTTAAAATGTAATATAAATGTTGTAGGTAAATGTTTTTTTTTTTTTCCCACACAGGAGTGATTTTGTTTTTGCCACATCTGATAGATGTTATTGGATGAAAATGTAATTACTATAAACGGGGAACACAATCACGATAATGCAAGAACCGTATCAACTTTTCTAGTAATAATAAGAATCTCTAATAATTTTAGTGTATCAATCTTGGCGTCTGTAACAGTTGTGCAGCATGATTATTCGTTTTATTATTTTTTCTGTGACGTTATCTCTGTACTAATATTGTTATTAATCTCCTGCTATATCAACAATAGTTTGTAAAACGTTTCTACATTGTCGCAGTATATAGGCGCAACACTATGTACGGACCTATCATATTATATATGTGGTAAATCAAATATTGAACAATTGTTAATTAGGAATAATAATTGTATATCGAAGTTTTTCATACTATTTTATTTATAACTTCATGTTACTGTTTTGGTACGTTCCATTAGAGTGTTCCATTAAACGCTTATCATCAACGCAGAAAATAAAGCCTTATTTTTACCATGTGAGCAAAACGTATGTGTATCTTATCTGTCGCCTTCCATACAAGATAAGACATGTCGGTGAGATGACCTTGTACTGTGCTTCTATTTATTACGAGCGTATCACGACCGATCTTATCTCACTCGAGGTTGCGACATTCGACCGAGTTGAAGCGAGCGATTTAACTCCAATGCAGCACTCTGATACACAATTTATAAGACATAAACTGCTCGACATAAATTCGACGATTAATTCACTTGAATAATATACAGTTAATATACTAATAGCAAAATACATGTGGGTTAAAATGTTGAATAGTAGAATCGTACTATATATAAGGCATACAGATACAAATGATTAAGTAATGTATCAAGATAATAACGGGAAAAAAGAAGAGAGAGGAGAAAAAAAAAACTTGGTCATTTAAGACTATTTAGAAACTTCCGCTAGAGTCTAGTTCTGTTAAATTAATACATTTCTAAGTAGAGTGTACTTAAAAGATTTTAGACTCCGACTGCTCCTGATTTCCTGTGACAAGGAACTAAACTAAAGCAGAGGATAAAAAAATACAAAAGCAAAATCAAGAAGGATTTGAAAGCTGCCTTAGTGAAAGAGTGGAATAAATTTACATCAGCGGACACAAAAAAGTTGTTGGAATCTATGCCTCAACGTTTGGAAGCTGTGATAGAAGCAAAAGGTGGAAATACAAAATATTAAATGGTGCCTGAAAGTGAAAATAATCAAAAAGTATGTTGACTTTTGTACCTGAACGGTTTTTCTTTTGTGCGCTTAAGATGTTATTATATGAAACTGTTATTAATCATATATCCGTATATATGTTGTTTTTCATTTCCTAAAATGTCTGTTTATGTCACAGAAAGTGAATACATAATATTTTCTTTATTGATTTTGAATTTAAGTGTCATTTTTAGGGAGTATGTAGACTTTTGTGTCCGACTGTATATGGAAAGTTACTGACCTTAGCAGAGCATGCTTGACGTGCAAAAGTCCTGCTTCTATAGGCGTTTGGACATCCATGTCCTATTCCATTTCTATAAACATACTTTTTTTTTCTCTTGTACGGAGGAGGGGACTCGAACGCTTACATTCCAGCCTGAGGCTTATTGTGCTTACCACTCCTGTTCTTTGAATTATTGGGTAGCGGAACGGCCGCGCTTTTGTACAAGTACAGCACGACGCACCGTGAACTTAATCCGAGCTATTGTACGGATGATAATTTTAAAAAAATTATGGGTTATTTAACGACGCTCGCAACAGCCAAGGTTACATCAGTGTCGCCGGTGTGCCTGTATTTTGTCCCTCAGGAGTTCTTTTGCATGCCAGTAAATCTACTGACATGAGCCTGTCGCATTTAAGCAAACTTAAATACCATCGAATTGGGCTGAGATCGAACCCGCAACCTATACCGACTGTATGGATGGTGATGATATGTGAATTAATGATAGCGAAATGAGTCCGAGGTGCTATTCTGCTGCAAGTGGTTGAGGGAAAACCCCGGAAAAAAACCAGGAAACTCTCAACCAGGTAATTTGTCTCAACTAGGATTTGAACCCGGGCCTGTTCGTTTCACGGTCTGACGTGGTAACCGTTACCCCACAGCAGTGGACTACAAAAATACCTTAGAACAAATTTTAAATACAATAAAGGCTACAATGTTAAAAATAACGTTCAATTAATTGAGATTTTAAAGAAAACTTTAACAGCAGACTTGCCTCGTTTGTACACAAACATTCCGGCCAACGGAACGATAGAAATAATACGATAAAACTTAAAAGATCAAAGTAAAAGCGATACAGAAACTGAAGAATTTACTAAATTATTACGTATTCATAACAGTCAAAATTATTTCACAATCAACGGGAAATTTTATAGACAGAAAGATTGGTTATCGATGCTTTCTCTCGATTTCTCTTCTTTCAGGGATAATGGCAGACAACTTGGAGGAAATAAATGTATTAATTGTAAGAAGAAATATATTATATTACAATAGATAAGATATGTAGACGATACCCTGATCACATATCATAATTAGACTTCGAAATTGAGGTACCAGTATGAGAGATACAGGAGACAAAATAATAATGAGAATAACGAATGAAAGTACTACGTATATCCATCAACGCACATTTCAGACGGAAATTTGATTTAATCACACTGTAAAATTTCTCGCTTTCTGACACTTTAATCAAGTTTGTCAATTCCTTTGCGGCCAGTTAGTTGACTATATTTCAAAATCAGGTCGAAAGTTCTCAACCCAAGGACTATCAATTTTCTTAACTACTGCTTCTACTCTCTGACGCTAGATCCATTTTTTCATTCTCTATGGAATTCGTGTTCATCGCTCAACACGTAACAATGCCGTCTTCAACAAAGGAAATGACATATTTGACCGCCATTACGCTTTCTGATTTTAATTAAAGCTAGCAAAGATAGCGCTTTATGGAGAGTATGTGTATTGAGGAGCTCAGTTTGATTCCCATGGGACAATCAGGATAAACCTCTTCCCACTAAGGTAAGCTTACTAAGTTATGTTATGATTTATGCTTGAAAACTGCAAAAATAAGTAATAATTATAAAAACAATTACGATTTGTAGCGTCAATGACGATTCTAGGACAAGCATATTAATTTAAAACACTACGAAACAAGTGACATAATTTAAAAAATACTGAGGAGAATGACGTTTATGGTTTTAATACATTACATTGTTTTATGACCATCCTACCTTATCCGTAAATACAAACAAAATAAATCGTGTAATAAAGCGCTTCTGAAAGTTTGGCATTCTGTGAATCATAAATTGTATTTAAATAGTATTTTAAAATTTGGAGAATACTGCAAACTGTATAAAAAGTCTCAGAAATACGAATTAATAAAAACATGAAACATCGCCAATAATATTATTGTGATATCGTAATATTACAAAATAAATAATAATTATTATATTTCATTAGTATTAATATCATTAATATTATCAAAGATCTAAAAAGAAATATAATATTTATCAGTTTCACATCAGGGTTCTCTTCGTTTGTATCCATGAACACAAATTACCTAAGAAGGGTAAATGCAGAAACAGAAATGAGACTATAGCTTTCCGCCCTAAAACCATATAATTGTAGAAAAAAGTGTGTACCCTTTAAAAAGGAACATATTCATCCCACCTAACAAAACAATTTAGTACGAGATTTTATTCTGGTTGAACCGTAAGTAATGTCATTAATATCAAGGGGTTATTCTTTGAGATATTTCAAACAAAATAGTTTAATACCATTTTGCTCGTTTTTATTTCCTTCTTGAGAAAACAAAAATACTGTACATGAATCATTTCATAGTGTATTTTGTGAAAGCTATTGAAATATTCCCCAGTATTATCGGTCAGTTTAAGAGAGCAATGTATTAAGATAATAAATGATTTAAATAATTTTATTTTAGTTTTGTCCTTTAAATGTGCAGAAATTTGATCCGAACAAATATAAGTTTTCGTTCTGCAAAGGAATTTTAAAACGCAGTGCACAGTGACAACGATGTAAAGGTTAATATTGCCTGCAGAGAGGCAGATACATGTTGTCGTAGGCCAGGTACCTACCCTGAACAGCTGCGATGATCGAGACGACGGTTGAGAAATGTAAACATAACCCACACGACTGATTTTGAAGACGTCTCGGAAAGTTGTATTCCTTGGATGTAAGTTTACCTGTTACCTCTTTAAAATATTAAGGTGGGAGGGAAATATTTCTATTTTCCTGAATGAAATGCTTGTAGCACGACAAATTGAGTTTTTTTTTAGTATAATTAAGTTGATTTGTGCGACGTAAAAATAAGTGAATAATTTTTTCGCATTGCATTTGTTCACCGAATATTTAATTAAAATTAAATTGAAAGAAATTAAAAATCTTATTATTTGTAATTTTGTTCGTTTAACATAAAATAACAAATCGTGTTTTTATTTTTGCCTGTAGAGTTTTAAATGTTTTAAAATCTTGTTTTTATGACGTGAACTAAGCATCATTATTTTATTAGTTCTGAGAATATTCAATTGAAATGGGAGTGTACAAATATTTCTTAATCTTTTAAATTTATTCTGAAATAAACTCACGTTGTTGTCTGTGCGCTCTGAATATTTAATTAAAATTAGGTTGTAGAGTTTATTTTCAATTTTTTCATAATTTTGTTTAACGTGAAGTGAGCAGTGTTCATTCTCCCTTCTCTAACACAGTATAATACAAAATTTAGACTCTATAATATCAGTATTTTTCTTATAAGTGTAAAACAATAGGCTATACGTGGCAAAGACCTTCAACTTCCCTGTTCGTAACAAGCCAGGTGAAGGGGTTGTTCAGAGGAACAGAGAATTATGTGTAGCCTACATCCTATTGATTACACAGAGTTGCACTATCTCGTAATTTATGTATTTTAATATTCACATTTTTCTGGAAAATTATTCAAAAGACAGCAAAATGGTACTTGACTTTTTTTGTTGCTCCTTACTAAAGGAATCGTCCACCAGAATTAATGACATTACTTACGGTTCGTACTGTATAATTACGTGTGTGAATTATTAAATAATACTGAAATATGAGGCTATCAAATGCAAAACTCTCCTTATCCAGGTAAAGTGATTTGTCAGAAACTAGGAAAAACCTCTGCAAGACAAACCGTAAAGATTTTGAAATGTATTTTAATGCTATCATTTTCTTACAAGGCCCTAAATCTAACATGCATCATATGAAAAATCAGAAAGCAATATTACGACAATGAAACACAATCTAATTTTGGATAAGGCGGGTTTTGCACTGTACTGTTGTGGATAAGACAAGTTTTGGTTGTTACAACATATGCTTTAAAAAAAAATAGCTTTAATTTTCTCATTTACTATTCACTATCTTTGCTTCATAACATAAATGAATAAAGTCTTATAATTTAGTGCAAATACACATACTATTCTTTATACAGAATGTCCCATTTATCTTGTGCGCCTATTATAACTTTTTTGTTTGGATAGGTATTGGAATTTTTGTTTTTGAGAGTTATGTTAGAACGAGGGCCTAATATGAGTGTAGAGATTTATTGCATGTAACTACATTATGGTACAAGATACACGTGACGTAATTAATTTTCAAATAGAACTACATAGTTTAATCATGTTACATTGATTACACACATTAAGACGAGTTCAAAAATGTATCACAATGTCACCTTCCCAATCACTAATAACAACAAAATGCAAAATGAATGCCATCAGAATGTGCTGTTTGTTGTGGTACCCCATTCATCTTGTGCATTGATTTACACAAAACGAAAGACGACTGACGTCCGTACACGTCGTGTGTTGTGTGTTTGCTGTCTTAACATGTAAACAAACCACAACAACTATCGAGGCCACAATCCACGTACAGTGGCCTGCACGTTCTCCGGACCTATCGCCACTTCACTTCTTCCTATGAGGAACTGTAAAGGACAGTGTTTACCAGGACATTCTGACAACACCAGACGACATGCAGCAACGCATTCAACAGGCTTGTGTGTCCATTCAACTAGCAACATGCCGGGCAGTCCTACCGTCTTTCGGGGAATGCCTTCGAATGTGCATTAATGTGAATGGTCACCATTTGGAACATTTTCTGTGATTCTCAAAGCATAACATTATCACATTGGAAGTAGGCCTACGTTTTTGTTTCATTTTGTTGTTATTGATTAGGAAGGTGACATTGTGATACATTTTTGAACTCGTCTTAATGTGTGTAATCAATGTAAAATGATTAAAGTAATGTAGTGCTTTTTGAAAAATTGATGTCACGTGTATCTTATACCATAATATAATTACATACACCAAATCTCCATACTCATGTTAGTTAATAATAATAATAATAATAATAATAATAATAATAATAATAATAACAATAATTTTATAATTTTAACAATAATGAAACTTCGAAATCCTTCTACACCACAAATGGGACTGTTGGGTTGGGTTAATTCATGATCAAATGAAAGTGAGAAATAAATTAATATTACAAATGAATAGCACACTTTAAAAGGAACTTACAAGCAAACCTTCTGATGGGGACAGATAAAAAAGTTAATTTTTTTTTCTTCCACCGTGTTAATAATGTCAAAAGAAGTGCTTATACAAATTTTGGCCACTCGACCGCAATTACGAGCACCATAAAAAAATAAGTTCGCCAGGGGCCGTTAACAGAAAAAAACACAATTTCATTGGTCAAATTTATTGGAACAAACACAACAATTATTCAGTTATTTTTCAACATATTTTTCACCGGAATTGAAACATTTCTCATTTCATGGGATCGACTGAGAGAGGTGCAGACGCAGTCAAACGCTGGTTCCGATCTAAGGCGGCTGACTTTTACGACACAAAAATTGAACCCATGGTATGAAAAATGTCTCAATTTCAGTGGGGGATATGTTTACAAATAGCGCAACAATTGCTGTATCTGTTGCAATAAATATTTCCATGCAATTGTGTTTTTTTCTATAAACGGCTCCAGGGAAAATCACTTTCTGGACGGCCTCGTATTTGGGGTCAAGTGGCCAAAATTTGTATAAGAACTTCTTTTGACATTATTAACATGGTGGAAGAAAGAAATTTAACTTTTTTATCTGCCGCTATCAGAACGTTTGCTTGTAAGTCAAAATTTGCTACTTTTCAGGAGAGCAAAGAAACTTATTTTCATGAATAGGCTACATACGAGTGTACCTGTCTCGTACCATAAATATCAACTTGATGGGAAAGATTTGACTAAGTTCCTTTCTTTGCAAATCACTACTTGATGGAAATATTAATCACTTCATCAGTAAAGAATTACAAATTTTTACTTAGTTTATTTCTAAAAAGTGCGATTCAAATATACCTACAGGTGGTACATATTAATTATAGGATAAAGTACACATATTTTAGGCCTATCATTTAATTACAGAAATATTTGTGTGAGCCGCGGTAATGTATAGTTAACTCTATTTGTTCCACATAAAATACAAATTTTTACTAAATTTCAATGTAATAATAATTCATTCATTCATTTGGTGTTCTCCCCAAGGGCAAGTCTTTCACTGCAAACCCAGATTTCTCCAATCTTTCCTATTTTCTGCCTTCCTTTTCATTTCCTCATATGATCCATATATTCCACACCTGTGGAGTAACGGTCAGCGCGTCTGGCTGCGAAACCAGGTGGCCCGGGTTCGAATCACGGTCGGGGCAAGTTACCTGGTTCAGGTTTTTTCAGGGGTTTTCCCTCAACCTAATACGAGCAAATTCTGGGTAACTTTCGGTGCTATGTGATCTGAGTACTACTGTAATTCTGATGTTTGTGTAAGGGAAACTACCCCTTTATAGGGATGAATTTAGACAGAATTAATAACTTGCTTCCTATGTAACATAATTTTATGAAACTTGATGCAGAACTTAAAGGTAGCTATGTGATCTGAGTACAAATTCTGATAATGTTTGTGTAAGGGAAAATACCCCTTTATAGGGAATGAATTGAAACAAAATTTATGACGTCTTTTTCTTACCTAATGTATTTTCATGAAACTTCATGCAGAACTTGAAGGTACCATATGTAACTGTTGAATTTTAAATCTTTTTTATGTCTAATATTCTTGGTGTCATGTTCGATAAGAATCTTTGTTGGTCTTATCAGCTTTATGATCTTTATAATCCTTAGACAGTATAAGGGGGGCGAAGGCTAATTGGGATTTCCTGGTCTCTGACTGGGTCAAAAACCCTGATGGATCTGATATTTAACTCTTGTGGTGAATTTCGGTGAAGTCCGGAGGGCCTAATTAGTCAAATCCACTCTCCTCACCTCCACGTGGGGCCCCCTGGGATCTTTTAAGATGCGAAAGAGAGAGTGGTATGCGGAGAGCAATGGGAAGCTTCCGCATTTATCCATCCCAGAGAAGAATAAAACAAAATTATGCCATGATGCGTCCATTCTTGGTAAAAGAATCCGGACGTAAACTATCCCCCCAATCGGATGTCCGGGAGGGGGATACCGAGGAAGGACGTAACATGGCGGAAGCCATCACCGATGAAGAAAGAAGAGCTAGAGAAACTCCAGATCTGCCAGGTAAGATGGAAAACTTGAAGGAAGCATGGAGAAGAAATAAGTGGGTGTGATGGGAATATCAGAAGGGAGGTGGAACAATGGTGGAGAGTTGATGAGTGACGTGTAGGGTTCGAAGTTGATGAAATATCAAATTTTTTCTGATATCACAGACAAAGCGAGATACGATATAAACTCGTTTAAATTCAACACGAACCAATATAGCCTATGACCACTTTTTTTTATTTTGCATTTACTCGCACTTTTTGTCTTTTATTGTTTACTGATCATTTTTTAGGAAATGTTCTACTTTTTGTTGCAATATTGCCCTTTCCTTGTTTCGAACGGAATTTTTTACGGCGTAAACATAGCCTACATTCCAGAACCTAATGCAGATTGTGTCATGCACTGACTTCAGTGTTTTTGATGAAGATTTTTCACCAGCGGACCTTGGTCACTTCACGTACTGTATGTGGCCATGACGTCAGTTGAAGGAGAGAAGAGCTTTCCAATACACAGGAATGTCTTTCAAGTCTGAGATCCTAGAAATCATTATGATGTCATATTTTTTACAATTTTAAAGCCAAGTTATAAGTCATTTTCCTGTGACTTTTAGGTCATCAACTTCCGAGCCCTAATTGCAAATAAATGTAAAATATACACAATGCTTTAACTTGTAAGTCAAGTAAATAAACATTTATTACTTATACAGACATAGCCTCTGGCTACGTGTGGATGTTAAAATGTTCAATAACACATAGTAATGCGAACAAAATAAAAAGTTTGAGGAAAGGAAAGCAAACTTAAAAGTGTGTAATTTAGTTATATGTTGTTCAATGTTATATTGAGTTTGCACTGCTTAACAGGTTCTGTGCCTACCAACAGCCCAATTAACATCAGGTGGGCTGTGGAGAACTGCATAAATGACGACGAAGACGACGTTTATATTCCGGATATAGAAGAGATGCCTTCTGTTGACAGTAAGTGAACTATATCCACCATAAACATTCACTTACAGCTAATAAAAGCACGTTCAGGGCAAAATTTGAATATTTTTATTTCAAAATTTGCAAGTTCTTGGTCACATATGAGTAAACGAGGTAATAACGAACTTATGTAATTGTAAGGAATAGTAAAGACAAAGAGGGGAAGGAACTGGCCAGCCTAACCCATTATCTCCTGGCTTAGTTGCCTCATGAGTGGTACCTTATTGGTGTCACTTTGAGTTCATACCTGTCTTTTCCGGCAATTGACTAAACAACAACAGTATTGACAATTTATACAGAGTGTTTTAGAAAATGAACTGGAAGTAATCAAAGTGTTAGGGAATGTTAGCTAAGAATTGTTAGAGGTTGAATTGCACCGTAACTTTGTCGGAAAGTGTGTTACATGCAATCATACCTGGGGAATCACCAGTGTCTTGTCCTGAAAATTGATACCTGGTCCAGCTGAGGAATGTTCTAGGAAATAGTTTCAGGAGAGCAGCAAGGAACCCGAGACATTATTAGCATGAACGAGTAGACGCAAACTGATCTACGCGGGCAGATTGGTTCACGACTGGAATAACGCTAAAATTATGTATTAGAGTACAATTTCTATAACTGTTTTTTTTTTTTTTGTTTTTTATTTTGTTTGAAGAAAACAAACTATATCCCAAGTAATGGTTTGTTTTTTATATATATTTTTTGAGTCAGGTCAAGCGTAATAATAAGAGATAGGATTTGGACAATAACTATTCCAATTTCTGTTGAATAAACTGAAACATCGGTCACATGACTCTGTGAAAAAAAATTCCATTTTCGAGTTATTCAAGAAATAAAAATCACTGCACCCAGGCTCGACTCCGCTCTTTTCTGCATGATTCGCACATGTCTGAGCCATCTGAGACGAGACGGAGGACTTCACTTCTGCGCCGTCTGTCAGTACCCTCACCGAGGTCTGAATATAGTACACTATATAGACGGGCCAGTTCAAGAGGGAAACAATTCAGAATTTAAAGCTATGAGAAACCAGAATTTTAAAGCTGTGAAAAGTCCAATTAACGCATTCTAATTATTTGAAACTTACAGTATAACTATATGAAACATCATTAACAGAATTCTGGAGTAATTGGTTACTCACACGACATATTGCTTTAAAATGCAGTTTTCTGAAAACATTAAATTTTCAATCGTTTCCTTCTGAACTGGGTCGTTCATATCAATTATACAACAAATCCATTTTGTTCGTATTTTCTCAAGTGCGTTTCAGAACGCTTTACGATAGCACTCGAAATAGAACGAATGCTCTATGTCTCTGAGCATGCGCAGTTGCTTGTATCTGGAACTTAGAATATTCAAAAGACCAGTACTTTTTTCTTATAGTGTACATAATCACGGCTCCCTAAAAATGATTTACTTATTGTTGATAGTTTGATGACGTACATGTTATCATTCTTATCTAATATGCACTCTTTATCTTGTTCATTAGCTAGCAATCAGTGTGATAACGACGATTTCCACCCAGCATTATTGTTGTTGTTTAGCCTACTGTTCGAAGACAAGTCTGAAGGTCACAAGTGATACTAAGAAGGCACCACTTATGAGGTAACTAGGTCAGGAGATTATGGGTTAGGGTGGCCAGTTTCTTTCCCACTCCAGTGCATACAACGCCGACTAGCTACATATTGCACTAGACAGACTTCAGATGCATACAAACAATAATTGTTCTTCCTCTGACACACATCGTCAAGTGAGATGTGCTGCCTGATAATATATGTACATATCAACCAGAAACTCAATATTGCTTTTTAGCTCGACCCAGAAGAGGAGAGGAGAGAACCTCGGCTGCAGCCATGCGGGAATCGGATGGGTTCCAGATAATCTACGTAAACGAACATTTCACCTATTCCTCCTCTTCTGAAGGTACAGTAATATTTCAAAGTAGGGAAGCAGTAACTAAATACAAGAATACAGGGTGTTTCAGGAAGAATAGTAAATATATTAGAGAGCGGTAGTATGGACTATTGTGTGTAAAAGTGTTCATATAAACATGTGTCCAATTTTTAATGTGTGTGAAAATACAGCTCTTAGAATGTTACATATAGTTAATAAATGTTAGAAATTATATGAAACAAATGACTACGCACAAAGGAATAGTACGTGTCGCTCTTGTAAGATCGTCTGAGGGTAGCACTGATCATAAAGGGATGTAGAGAAATAGCCATTGGCTGCAAAGATGGGCATGTTCGTCCAGCATGACGGGGAGCCTGTATATTTTAGCCTCCAGTAACTCACTTAATATCACATTCCGCGAAAGATGGATCAGCAGCGATAGTCACATGCATTGGCCAAGGACCCCAGGCCTTAATCCTGTCGATTTTGTCTTTGTACAAAACATAGCAAACACAACGATCAGATTATTGGTCGCTCGCATTATGAATAAAAAGGAACGACAAGAATAACAGAGCGGAAGAATGCATTGAACTGTTGAATTGTATTGTAAATAAACACTAAGTGTAATTGTTAAGTCATTTGTCTTTCCTCCTTGTCTTGTAAGGCTTGTTATGCACAACATTCAAACAGTTGTATTTCCACACCCATTGAAAATTGGACACTTGCTTATATAAACTTTTTTACTCAGCATAGTACATACTACCGTCCTCTAAATATTCACTATTCCTCCTGAAACACCCTGTATTTATAAAAAAATTACCTACTCATCTGTCATTTAAACTGCAGAATGATTCTCCCGTTTTGTTTGTCAAACTCGTCTATGACAACATCGTAAAATATAAATTGTTGTGACAGTTCCTTAAAAGATTTTTCAATTTCAAAACTGCCAAGTGTGACATTCGCTTTTGGCGTATAGAGTTTCTCACAAATGTCTTTACTCTGTTGAGAACAGAGAGGAAGTAGTGGCAGGAATTGTTAGTTAAGTTCTCAAACTTTGACAACTGCAGAGTTGGCTGTCTCTAGTTAATTTTCCTTAATAAAGTTCAACAACTCACTCACGCACTCAAAGATAATAAAATATATTAGGTCTTGAAACTTTTAACTTGCTGTGCTGTAAAAACAGTAAAACGTGACTTATCAGGTTTTTCCCCTGTACTATTCATATGATATATGATACGACATGACATTAAATACGAGACGATACCGTGTGATATAATATGATATGATAGGATATGATATGAAGAGCAGAAGGGAAAACGCGAAAAGATCAAAATAATTCATTTTCTATAATAATAATAATAATAATAATAATAATAATAATAATAATAATAATAATAATAATAATCCGTTGCGCCACAGCCCTTGAAGGGTCCAGGCCACATCCGGTTGCTGGTCTCACGTTCACATGCCGAAGCAGAGGTGGACGATCATCCAATCAGATTGGAGGTATCGTGTCGTTAACACGATGATCCCCCCAGCCGTTACAGCTCGCTTTCGCAACCGAATTTCGCTACCCTTCGTAGCCCCACAAGTTCATCATGATGCAAGATGGCACCGATCCCATACACTGGTCGAAATGTAATGAGAAAATTTCTTCCCCCATGAGGACTCGAACCAGCGCGCATTCCATAACGCGACTCCTAGGGAGGATGCCTTAGACCAGCCGTGGCGAAAATGTGATCGTGCGCCGAGCCACTGTGCAACCTGCAACGTGCATCGCACCTATGGAGGGAGGCGGACACCCGAAGGGGAAGTGAAGCAACTGTGTGACTTATTAACGGATTTCATTTTCTTATGACAAGCACTTAAATATAATTTTATCCTATACAGTATCAGGTTACAATCTAATGTTTAGTACGTGTAATGAAGAAAGAAATGAACAATGAAACATAGGACACATTATCACAACCTGTTATTTGTCTTCAGATTGTCTCTGCGACAGAGTTTCAAAATCAGGAATGTTGTCACTTACTGCCGGTCGTAGTTCATCACGAAGGTGTTTGTCTGTCAGTCGTGATCTAAATTTGGTTTTTATTATTTTCATTGTTGAAAATAATTTTTCACAAATGTAAGTTGTAGCGAACATGGTTTCAACACAGGAAGCGAAAGAACGAAGCTTCGGATATTTATTTTTTGGTAAAGATTTGAAAAGTCCTTACATCTACAGTAGCTTTCATTTAACATCACATTGTAAATCTGGGAGTTTAAATTGAAGATCTAACCGCATTATTCGTACATCCGCTGAAAAAGGTTTCGAGATACAGGTAGTATAATGCCGTTTTATGTTATATAACCATTTCCTCGTAATACTTGTGAACAAGTCATACATTTACAGTAATATTCTCATAATATCGGCAGCAAAAAAATGCGTCCTCCCATCCTCCTTGAAACTTTCGTTTTTGTAGACGTACATGGTTTCCAGAGAGACATTGGACGATATGCCACTCGCAGGTCAGAGACAGAGACAAATACAAATGGAACGGAGTTTGACTCCAGTGAGTGAGAGGGTGGGGGTAGGGAAGGTAGAAAACAAGAGAAATGCATAGCTATCATTGCGAGCCGCAATGTGCTCGGGAGTCACATTTTCGCCACGAGTGGTTTGGAGTAAAAGAGAAACAGTTTTGGGGAAGTATTCCTTACATATGGCTATAACTAATGATATGTTATGCGTGTAATATATTATGAAATTAACAATAAAATTAACGATTTATTACTTTTTGACCCCATTTACCTATAGTTACCCTAGTTCTTAGTTCTCGGTGTAGTGTGCGTCCCGGTAATAAATTCGCCTAATGAAAACTAGAAGATCTATTTCAAAGTTTCTCAAATTGTTATATATTTGGTTCTGACCTATCCCGTGGTTAGAAAATTCGCTCACTCTTACATGATCAGAAAATTGTATGCAAGGTACCTTTGAACGCCAGTGTGCACACAGACACTCTACATTTAGAAGCCATCTGTAAATAAAAGAATAAGGATAAATTAAAATCATTTCTTAAATAAAATTCGAAATTACTTTTATTTCCGTTAATTAAATTTATTTTTCTTTAAGACTATACGTGCGTTAGAAGTAACTTTACTACGCGCTTTAACGTTTGATTCAGGTACAGACTGTCTCGTACCTATTTATCATGTTCATTACATTCGCTAACAATCATTTTATTACGGAGATTAAAGCACAGAATTATATTGCGTTTCAGATGGACTCTGCAGCGACCCGACGCGCCTCAGCGAGGAAAGCTCAACATCCGGCTGGACTACCCAGAGCAGCGCAGCCAGTGTGTCAGAAGGTACCTACAGCAATTGTTTACATTCTGAGGCGGTGGCGCTTTGAGCTATGAACAAGTTCGAATTTTACTGTAAATAAAAGTATAGGGATAAGTTAATTTCATTCCATAAATAAAATCCGAAATTACTTTTGTTTCAGTTTATTGAATTTATACGTGCGTTAGAAGTAACTTTACTTCGCGCTTCAACTTTAGATTCACGTACAGACTGTGTACTGCCTATTCATTACATACGCTATCAATCATTTTATTACGACGATTGAAAGACAGAATTATATTGCATTTCAGATGTTTGCTACAGCGAGCCCGATCTGAGGCACTTCCACTACTACTACGCCAGCATGAGATCCAGCTCGCCTGCACAGCGCAGCGCAGGTACAGTACTTGTCTACATTCTGAACAAGTAGGCTAAATAAAAGAATAAGGATAAATTAATTTCATTTTTTAAAGTAAGATGAAAGAATTACTTCTATTTCGGTTCACTTGCGCTTATTTTGGCTGCCGTTTACCATATATGGTCCATATTGGCATATACAATTGTGTTACCCCAAGACCAGAAATGCTAAATGTGTTTCCATGTTAAATTGTCTATGTTCTAAACTCTTCATACTAAAATGGTTATCACAACATGACCCTCGTGTTCGGAATCCATTTTGTTCTTTTGTCTTCATAAAGATGTGATAATTTATTTTTCATTATGGTTGTACAGATTTTATAACCTGATTTGGGAAGCCGTATGCCTCTATAATTTTCACATTGCTTTTTGTTTCCTTTCTTATAGATGGGCATTATAATAACCTTTTGCCAACTTACTTTCTGGGGGTTTCGATCCTGCCCAAATATTTTGTTTAAGAAGCATAAAGATCTATAAGTAAATTCTTCTCCAGCGCATTTAAAAAGCTCTGTATTTAAACCATCTTCAACTGGAGCTTTTCCGTTTTTTTTAGTGTTTATACAGATCTACTTCAATGAGTTCGTCTTAAGTAGGGGGTGGATGTTAATGAAAAGTCATCTTCGTATTTCTGACATTATGACGATGCCTATTAATATAGACGTCCTTTCTATGTTAATATCAATGTAAGAAAATTAATTTCTTATATTTCATTTTTGCATTTTTTTGCGTTTCTGAACTAAAAGGTCAGTTTTACATATCTTTTCGGCTTTTTCGGTCATTTTTAATACCTTGAACAACTTTTAGATCATTTTGAATGCATTTTAGTTTCTTCTTTACATATAGGCCTGTTAAATCTTTTCTAAGCAAACAGTTCAATAATAGGTCTTACTAGTAATTACCTACTGAATAAGTGAATAAAAGTAAAGTTTGGTTTCGTAGTTTGAAAAAAAACTCTAAAGTCTATTACTTCTTTTATGCCATGGCGATGTTATTCTAATAGGGGATACAACTAAATAAAGATCCGTCTCTAATTCGTTTACTCCAAAGTGTTTAAGTGAATGCTTTGTTGACGTGAAGGCATTTCGTGGTATACGAGTAGCTTCTAGCCACGTAACTTATCCTTTTCAGTTGGACATTTGAGAACTGTTACATAACACTCTCATTTATAGCACTCTGGTAATTGTTGGTACACACAGGCATACAACATTTAGGAGCCATCTGTAAATAAACGAATATGGGTAAATTAATTCAATTTTTTAATGAAAGTACAGTAAAAACTTTCTTTATTTCAGATCCCTGAGTTTATTTTTCTTTGAGATTATACTTATATTAGAATTAACCCTTATTACGTGCTTCTTTTGAATTCCTGTCAGACTTTACTTTTATAATTCACTTATTGTTAACAGTCTGGTGACGTGCATTTTGTCATGCTACTGCCCGTCTGTCAAAACAGGGGAAATCACATGACAATTACTTATTTAGGCTAAGGGGGCATTTTTCTTAAATTATTTTAAACAGTTATCACATGGTCGTCAAAACAGGGGAAAACATGACACTTACTTACTTAGGCTAAGGGGGCCTTTTTCTTTAAATTATTTTAAACAGTTGTATAATACTACGTAAACTTCCAATTTCGTACAGAAAATAATTGCAGAGGTGAGCCTAACAAGTCAGCCACTAGCCCTTACAGAGAGGACAGGAGAAACGAGTGCGGCAACCCGGGATGCAACATAACCATTCGGCCGCACAATACCTATTTATATATACTCTTCATAGTTAGCAATCAGTGTATTATGAAGATTTCAATTCAGAATTACACTGTATTTGACCTCGACGTGAAACAATTGCAGATGAGCTGGCAACAACGATGATGGCAGACGCTCCCACACAGACTGGCGAGAGCAGCGTAGACGCTGTTACTCAAACGGAGGAGAACAGCATAGACGCTGTCACTCAAATGGAGGAGAGCAGCGTAGATGCTGTCACTCATATGGAGGAGGGCAGCGTAGACGCTGCCACTCAGTCTAAGGAGAGCAGTATAGACGCTGCCACTCAAACGGAGGAGAGCAGCGTAGACGCTGCCACTCAAACGGAGGAGAGCAGCGTAGACGCTGCCACTCAAACGGAGGAGAGCAGCGTAGACGCTGTCGAGGAGCAGTCAGCAGAAGATGAAGATGCGGGGAGACGTAGGAAGAAGAATCGCTGCTGGTCACGTTTCAGGCAAGTATTTCGTAGGGTTTTTCGTCTTTTTAGGCGTAGGTAGTATAAATAATGTATGTCTAAGAGCCATGTTCTGATCTGATCATGGCTTGATTGTGGTGGTAGTAGTAGCAGTAGTGGTAGTAGTAGTAGCAATGGTAGTAGTATTAGTAGTAGTAGTAGTAGTAGTAGTAGAGGTAGCAGCAGCAGGGTAGTGGTAGTAGTCTTCCTTTTCCTTCCCTGTATCCTATTCCTGATTACTATGCAATATGCAATACTTCTCCACATACTCTGGTTTAGAAACACTCTCGGCTACTAACTAATCCTCCTCTATTATCATTGCTGCCTTTCATTACTGTTGTCCCTAATTTTCTGTTTATCTTCAATCATTTTATATTCACTAATTATCCATATTCCACTTTCTCATCTACATTACAATATTACATTATTTGCCCTATTTTTCACTTACCTTTTCTCAGAACTTCACTCTTGAATTCATTCAATGTTCCAATATTTGTAGTACTGCCTTACTACCACTTCTTGGATTCACCTATCACTTTTCCTCTTTAATTGGTATAGCTTTTATAGTTCACTCTTCATACTTGTGCTTACTTTCACTTTTTCTCTATTGCACTTCCCAGATTCTTCCTTCTCTAGTACATGAAACACGGAATATTCTTTACTTACGATTTCTAACTCTCTTTAGTACTTTCCTTTTTACTGGTTTATTCTATTCGTGTTCCCCATAATACTTAATTATTTATTCCTCGATATTTATCTCAGTTCCACTTTAGTTACACATAACGATCCAATCCCCACTTTGTTGCTTAGATTAGGTCGCCCTTTTCTCTGCTGCTCGAAGATCTTCGATTCTTGATCTTGTTCCTGCCCTACTTTTTGTTGTCTGCCTGATCTGTACGTTACCGTTGTCCATTGTTGTTCCTCCTCCGTGTTTTTGTTATCTTCGCCGTCCTCTTCTTGAGTCTCCTCCGTGATTTTGGGGATTGGATTTGCGGTCTGTTTGTTTGCTCCTGCTGGCCCTCCTTGATCCGCGTCCTGGTGTTGCTTCCCCGTTTTTATTTCTTTTCCTTTTAGGACTTCTATTTCTTGGTTTATCATGTTCTTTAAGTTTCGTGTTATGGTGTCCATCATATTATTGACGTTCCGCATGATGTTTTCTGTTACTTTTCCTTCTAATGTTTGTAGGAAGTTTGTTTGTTCCATCTTGCTATTTTCTTCGCGGTGCGCTCTCTGGACGTGGTCTTGGCCGTTCGAGTTACTGCGGCAGACTCCTCTTTGCATTTCTTGCGCGCTGTCAACAGATGGCACCACCTGTCTCGTGTCGATATTGGCGTCTCCCTCTTTTGCTGTGTCGATGTGAAGCCCCATACATTGTCAGTTCCCTCTTCATTTTCTAATTTCTCTTTTTCTTCCAGTGACTTAATATATATCTTTATTGTACTCACTGTGTTCAGGATGTCTTCTTTGATGTCCGTTTTTAGGTATCCACCTGTTTCTGCTATGTTTATCAGTTTTGTAGAGCACATTGTGCTGTCTTACATATTGCTTAAGCCATCTTACTTATACTTCTTACTTATACTTACTTACATTTCGTGTTTATTGATATGCATATTACGAACGGTTATTCTATAAGTTTTATATTTCAGTTGACGTTAAAACATACAAAAAGGAACTGTGATTTCATTTATTTATTAACGTACCGTAGGCGTTTGCGAATTAAAATTTCTGATGAGGGGGAATAGAATTCTAGATAGAAAATACCATACATATTATTATTATTATTATTATTATTATTATTATTATTATTATTATTATTATTATTATTATTATTATTATTATTATTATTAATCCCCCATAAAGCTCACCCTGCAAATAAGAATCACTTGCATTCTTTTGTTTCCCTCCGTCTCAAAGCATATTCATACTTCCATAATTTTGGTTAAATCCAGTTATAGGTTGCCGAGGCGAAGTGTCATGGCGGACGCGCGCACGGCTACTATTAATTAAGCATGTATGCATGGCAGCCAACACTACACTCCTTAAAGATGAGAGAAAAGCTGCTATCATGTATTTCCAAAGCGAATAGTTGTAACTGTATGAAATCGTGGACGTAGTTTACAGACAGAACACCAGAGTCGCATTGACACGATGCTTCCAGCTCAGGAGATCAGTACGGAAAAGAAACAGTTGACCAAACAAATTATTACCCGGGTTCGATCCCCGTATAAATGTAATTCCATGGTACATGTATAAGCATCACAGATATGCAAATAATCGTAAAACTAGGACATATAATGCCCCAATAACAGGAAAGGTAATGCACTGAGGTCATAGAGTGGACTACGAGGACAGACAATGGACTGGTAGGACGGAGAGTGTAGTTACAGCACAGAGATTAGACTGAGAGGAAATACGACTGAACTGATAGGACACAGAGTGCTAGGACATAGATTGGCCTGAAAGCACACAGAGAGGACTGAGAAGACAAAGAGTGCACTAGTAGGACAGAGAGTGTAGTGACAGGACATAGATTGGACTGATAGCACACAGAGTGGACTGAGAAGACAAAGAGTGCACTATTAGAACAGAGAGTGTAGTGACAGGACATAGATTGGACTGATAGCACACAGAGTGGACTGAGAAAACAAAGAGTGCACTATTAGAACAGAGAGTGTAGTGACAGGACATAGATTGGACTGATAGCACACAGAGTGGACTGAGAAGACAAAGAGTGGACTGAGAAGGCAATGAGTGCACTAGTAGAACAGAGAGTGTAGTGACAGGACATAGATTGGACTGATAGCACACAGAGTGGACTGAGAAAACAAAGAGTGCACTATTAGAACAGAGAGTGTAGTGACAGGACATAGATTGGACTGATAGCACACAGAGTGGACTGAGAAGACAAAGAGTGCACTATTAGAACAGAGAGTGTAGTGACAGGACATAGATTGGACTGATAGCACACAGAGTGGACTGAGAAAACAAAGAGTGGACTGAGAAGGCAATGAGTGCACTAGTAGTACAGAGAGTGTAGTGACAGGACATAGATTGGACTGATAGCACACAGAGTGGACTGAGAAAACAAAGAGTGGACTGAGAAGGCAATGAGTGCACTATTAGAACAGAGAGTGTAGTGACAGGACATAGATTGGACTGATAGCACACAGAGAGGACTGAGAAGGTAAAGAGTGGACTGAGAAGGCAATGAGTGCACTAGTAGTACAGAGAGTGTAGTGACAGGACATAGATTGGACTGATAGCACACAGAGAGGACTGAGAAGGCAAAGAGTGGACTGAGAAGGCAATGAGTGCACTAGCAGGACAGAGAATGTGGTGACAGGACATAGATTGGACTGATAGCACATAGAGTGGACTGAGAAGAAAAAGAGTGGACTGAAAAGGCAAAGAGTTCACTAGTAGTACAGAGAGTGTAGTGACAGGGTAGAGATTGGACTGAGAGCACATAGAGTGGACCGAGAGAACAGTGGTGGATGGAGATAACATAGGATAGACATGGACTGAGATGTCTTAGAATGGACTGAGAAGACAGAGTGGACATAGAGAAGAGAGATTGGACTGATACGACAGTGAACTGACAGGACAGAGAGATTAGTGACAAGACAGAGAGAGTACTGAGAGCACATAGAGCGGACTGAGAGGAAAGAGACTGGACTGGTAGCACAGAGAGTGTAGTGACAGTACAGAGATTGGACTGAGAGCACACAGAGTGCACTGAGAGGAGAGAGAGTAGACTGATATGACAGAGTGGACAGAGAGGACAAAGAGAAAACTGGTAAGACAGACAGTGTAGTCACAGCACAGAGATTGAACTGAGAGCACATAGAGTGTAATGAGAGGATAGAGAGTATAGAAACAGGACAGAGATTGGAATGCGAGCACATAGAGTGGTGTGCGAGTACAAAGAGAGGACTGAGATGACATAGAGTGGACTGAGAGTGCACGGGTAGGAAAAAGAGTGTAGTGACAGGATACAGATTGGATTGAGAGCACATAGAGTGGATTGAGAGTGGACTGGTAGGAAAGAGAGTGTAGTGACAGGACATTGATTGGACTGAGAGCACATAGATTGCACTGAGAGCACATAGAATGGATTGAGATAACATAGAGTGGACTGAGAGCAAATAGATTGGACTGAGAGCACATAGAGTGGACTGAGAGCACATAGAGTGGACTGAGAGTGGACTGGTAGGAGTGTAGTGACAGGACACAGATTGGATTGAGAGAACATAGATTGGACTGAGAGCACATAGAGTGGGCTGAGAGCACATAGAGTAAACTGAGAGCACATAGAGTGGACTGAGAGTCGACTGGTAGCAAAGAGAGTGTAGTGACAGGACATGGATTGGACTGAGAGCACATAGATTGGACTGAGAGCACATGGAGTGGACTGAGAGCATATATATTGGACTGAGAGCAACATAGAGTGGACTGAGAGCACATAAGTGGACTGAGAGTAAAACAGTGGACTGAGCTGACATAGTGTGGACTGAGAGTGGACTGGTAGGAAAGAGAGTGTAGAGACAGGACACAGATTGGATTGACAGCACATAGATTGGACTGAGAGCACATAGAGTGGACAGAGAGCACATAGAGTGAACTGAGAGTAGAAACAGTGGACTGAGATGACATAGAGTGGACTTAGAGTGGACTGGTGGGAAAGAGAGTGCAGTGACAGGACAGAGATTGGAATGAGAGAACATA
Source organism: Periplaneta americana (assembly GCF_040183065.1). Lineage (NCBI taxonomy): Eukaryota > Metazoa > Arthropoda > Insecta > Blattodea > Blattidae > Periplaneta > Periplaneta americana. The sequence continues at coordinate 161,162,702 of NC_091131.1, read as the reverse complement.
GATTGGACTGAGAGCACATGTGGACTGAGAGCACATATATTGGACTGAGAGCAACATTGAGTGGACTGAGAGCACATAAGTGGACTGAGAGTAAAACAGTGGACTGAGCTGACATAGTGTGGACTGAGAGTGGACTGGTAGGAAAGAGAGTGTAGAGACAGGACACAGATTGGATTGAGAGCACATAGATTGGACTGAGAGCACATAGAGTGGACAGAGAGCACATAGAGTGAACTGAGAGTAGAAACAGTGGACTGAGATGACATAGAGTGGACTTAGAGTGGACTGGTGGGAGACAGTGTAGTGACAGGACAGAGATTGGAATGAGAGAACATAGATTGGACTGAGAGCACATAGAGTGGACTGAGAGCACATATATTGGACTGAGAGCAACATAGAGTGGACTGAGAGCACATAAGTGGACTGAGAGTAAAACAGTGGACTGAGCTGACATAGTGTGGACTGAGAGTGGACTGGTAGGAAAGAGAGTGTAAAGACAGGACACAGATTGGATTGAGAGCACATAGATTGGACTGAGAGCACATAGAGTGGACAGAGAGCACATAGAGTGAACTGAGAGTAGAAACAGTGGACTGAGATGACATAGAGTGGACTTAGAGTGGATTGGTGGGAAAGAGAGTGTAGTGACAGGACAGAGATTGGAATGAGAGAACATAGATTGGACTGAGAGCACATAGAGTGGAATGAGAGCACACAGAGTGGACTGAGAGTACAAAAAGTGGGCTGGGATGACATAGAGTGGACTCACAGTGGACTGGTAGGAAAGAACGTGTCGCGACAAGAGAGAGATTGGACTCAGAGCACATAAAATGGACTGAGAGAACAGAGAGTGTGGAAACAGGTTAAAGATTGGACTCAGAGCACATAAATTGGACTGAGAAGACAAAGAGTAGACTTAGATGACACAGAGTGGAATGGTAGGAAGGAGACTGTATTGACAGGACAGAGACTGGACTGAGAGCACACAGAGTGGACTGAGAGATCAGTGAGTGGACTGGGAAGACAAAGAGAAGACTGAGAGTACAGAGAGTAGACTGAGAGTGGACTGAGATTATATAGAGTGGAATGAGACTACAGAGACTGGATTGGTAGGAATGAGAGTGTAGTGACAGGACAGAGATTGGACCGGGGGCACATAGAGTTGACTGAGAGGACAGTGAGTGGAGTGAGAGAAAAGAGAGCGTAGAAACAGGACAGAGACTGTACTAAGAGCACATAGAGTGGACTGAGATACAAAGAGAGGACTGCGAAGTTATAGAGTGGACTGTTAGGAAAGACAGAGTATTTACTGAGAGAGATATAGAGGAGATATAGAGTGGACTCAGAAAACGGAGTGGACTGAGAGGACACAGAGTGTACTGACAGCACAGATGGTGGACTGAGACGACATAGAGTGGACTGAGAGTAAAAGGAGTGGATTCAGAGGACATAGAGTGTACTGAGATAACTTAGAGTGGACTGAGATGACATAGAGTGGACTGAGATGACACAGAGTGTACTGAGATTACATAGAGTGTAGTGAGATGACACAGAGTGTACTGAGAGTTTCAGAGTAGACTGAGATGACACAGAGTGTGCTGAGATGACACAGAGAGTACTGAGGTGACATAGAGTGGACTGAGATGACACACAGAGTGCTGAGATGACATAGAGTGGACCGAGATGACACAGAGTGTAGTGAGATGACACAGAGAGTACTGAGATGACACAGAGTGGACTGAGATGACACAGAGAGTACTGAGATGACACAGAGTGGACTGAGATGACACAGAGAGTACTGAGATGACACAGAGAGTACTGAGATGACACAGAGTGGACTGAGATGACACAGAGAGTACTGAGATGACATAGAGTGGACTGAGATGACACAGAGAGTACTGAGATGACATAGAGTGGAATGAGATGACACAGAGTGTACTGAGATGACACAGAGAGTACTGAGATGACATAGGGTGGACTGAGATGACACAGTGTGTACTGAGATGAAATAGAGTGGACTGGGATGACACAGAGTGTACTGAGATGACACAGAGAGTACTGAGATGACACAGAGTGGACTGAGATGACACAGAGTGTAGTGAGATGACACAGAGAGTACTGAGATGACACAGAGTGTACTGAGATGACACAGAGAGTACTGAGATGACACAGGGAGTACTGAGATGACACAGAGATGACTGAGATGACACAGCGTAGGGCAGAATAACGGTCTATGTTACAATTTTTAAAATCGAGTTTTAATGGAAACTGTTTTTCAATTTCAGTATCAGAGGAACTTCTACACAAGTTACAACCATGAATTTCTTGCTAGAAACAACGGTCTATTTCACTATATTTTTAGTCACTTCTACCGAATGCATGTAGTATTGTAGTGCAATGTCTAGTAGCTACTTCTGAGAGAGGTGTTGAGGAACTAGGGGACCGTAACCTCTCGACCTATGAGTGCGATATGCCGAGCTGAGATAACTGAGATAACATTCAGTAGGGTATATCATCCGTTGAAAAACATTACCGCTCCATAGTCTGTAAAGAAACATTTTAAATCTCTGCCTCTATGCAAGTCACAGTTTGCGTTTAGAAGGAAGAGAGCAAAATGTTGTAATGTTTTTAATACTATACTAAAAGCATGAGATTTCTGCGGAAGATACTACAGGATCTAAGACTCATTCGAGGACGACCGAACATTATTGATTTGCGTTGCAAGAATATGACAAAAGTTAAACGCTTTAGAGCAGAGCATAGACAAATTGTCTCTGTGAGTCTTCGATAGACACCGATTTTAATTTCCAAAAAATAGTGCCAGAAAAAATAAGATGTTAGAAGGAAACAAGTCAAAAGGCTAATAATAGTAGATATAGGTTTCGAAACTGATTTCTTGATGGTGGTCTCCTCAGTTATAAAGTTGGCTCAACTAGTGGTGACTACCACCAAGAAATGAATTCCTCCAGCTTAGAGAAATGGTTGAGAGAGCGAGTAACTCCAAACTTGCCACCTGCCTCTGTAACAGTGCGAGTCATCTATGGACGAAATAATTCGAGTAAGTGGAGATGAGATGATGGAAGTAATAGTGATGATGGTGGTGGTAGTGGAATGAAAGTCCTAGTGCTAGTGATAACTCTGTCTTAGCTATGCCTTTGGAGTGAAAAACACATGGTTTTATGTGACAATAATAACATATACAAGTTAGACTATGTATATAATTATATAAACTGGGTGTGGTATAAGCAGTAATATGTGCTGTTGTTAGGAAGTCAGGAGGAGAATAGCAATGGCAAAAGAAGCTTTAATACAATAATGAGCATCTTCTGCCGACCTATGAAAAAAGAAGAGGAAGAGACTAGTGATATGCTTTGTGTGGAGTGTGGCATTCTGTGATGTTTAAACATGGACATTACGACGAAGTGAAAAGAAGAGACCAGAAGCATTTAAAATACGGATATGGAGAACAATGGAGCGTATGAAATGGACAGACAGAATAATAAATGAAGCTGTGTTGTAAAGAGTAGGTGAAAGAATAATGCTGAAACTGTTCAGGAAGAGAAAAAGAAATAATTGGCTGGGTCACTGGCTGAGAAGAAACTGTCTACTAAAGTATGCACTGGAACGAATAGTGACCGGAAGAAAAGTTGGAGGCAGAAGAAGATATCAGATGATAGACAACTTTATGATACACGAATCATATGCGGAGGTTAAGAGGAAGGCAGAAAGTAGTGAAGATTTGAGATTGTTGGGTTTGCATTGTAAGGCCTGCCTTTGGGCAGAAAACTATGAATTTTCATTCATTCATTCATTCATAGTGTTCTGCCCTTGGGCAGGTCTTTCATTACAAACCCAGCATTCTAAAGTCTTTCCTATTTCTTGTCGTCCTCTTTGTCTCCGCATATGATCCATATATCTTAATGTCGTCTATCATCTGATATCTTCTTCTGCCCCGAACTCTTCTCTCGTTCACCATTCCTTCCAGTGCATCCTTAAGTAGGCAGTTTCTTTTCAGTCAGTGACCCAGCCAATTCCTTTTCCTCTCTCTGAGAAGTTTCCGCATCATTCTTTCTTACCCACTGTTTCCAACACAGTTTCGTTTCTTATTCTGTCTGTCCATTTCACACGTCCCTTCCTTCTCTATATCCACATTTCAAATGTTCATAGTCGGTTCTATCCACTTCGTCGTAATGTCCATGTTTCTGCCCCATACAATACTACACTCCACACAAAGCACTTCACTAGTCCCTTCCTTAGTTCTTTCTCCAGAGGTCCAAAGAAGATGAGCACTATGAATATATATATATATACTTTTACATGCCAGTAAATCTACTGACATGAGCCTGTCGCATTTAAGCACACTTAAATGCCATCGACCTGGCCCGGGATCGAACCCGCAACCTTGGGCATAGAAGCCCAGCGCTATATATATATATATATATATATAAAATATTCATTCATAGCGTTCTGTCCAAGGGTAGGTCTTTCAATGCACACCCATTATTCTACAGTCTTTCCTATTTTCTGCTTTCCTCTTTGTCTCCTCTTATGATCCATATAATATATAATTTTTAAGAATGTAATAAATGGATTTAACTACTAATTCACACAATACTCAACTTGGATAGTCTATGTCTATATTCGTAATTTACAATATATCCTCAACGTTCAAGAACGTCGTAAGGAATGTGTGCAGTATACAACACTTGGGAATGAGCTTATTATCATAAATAAAGACTTGCTACTACATCCATACTGTGAAATCTTGTTCTCCTTATCGGAATTATAATATAACTTGTGCTGCTTATGTATATAGAGCAAATGTTTTTCGTACGCTAGTACCAGCTTTTATAGAATTTAATATAATTCGCTTATCGCGATTACGTCATAATCAGGAATACGGAGTCCAGCTCGCTACTAAACGCGGCCCTACACGAGGTACTTTACAACTGCACACTAATATGTTGCAGTATCAGTACCGCAGGCCACAATACAAAACTATTCCTTTCTTAGCGAGGGGAGAGTTATGTACAGTAAAAAGGTAAAGGTATCCCCGTAACATGCCATGAAGGCACTTGGGGGGGCATGGAGGTAGAGCCACATGCTTTCCATGACTTTGGCACTAGAATGAGGTGGTGTGGTCGGCACCACGCTCTGACCATCTTTTACCCCGGGGAAAGACCCGGTACTCAATTTTATAGGAGGCTGAGTGAACCTCGGGGCCGTTCTGAAAGTTTGGCAACGAGAAAAACTTTTGTCACCACTTGGGATCGAATCCCGGACTTTCCAGTCCGTAGTCAGCTGCTCTACCAACTGAGCTACATACAGAAATATTTTACTGATAAGTGATATATTTTGAAAGCAGTGTGCCGTAAAAAGTAGGGACTGCTCATATTTGAAACTCAATATTTAAAAAAATCATTATAATGTTCAATAAATATAATATGGCATGTTGAGTTCGTGTAATATTAAATGATGAACTTGGTACGTAGACTGTAAAGTATGAGTGTCGTGATCATTGACTAATCACCCAAACATAACTTCGACCTTGTTGAGGCACGACACTGCACAGCCACGCAGAACTTTCAATTACGTCAGGCTCAACAGTATGCAATATGTTGACTTACTGGAGCCTCCTCATATAAGAGACGCAGTGGAGAAGGGGAAGCACCTTCAATTGCCCACGTGCAGGTGTTATACTTTGGTTCAACATAGGTACAGTACTGATGCACTAGGCTTTCATTTACCGCATAGGCAAGGGTATTATAAGAAATCATTGATTTAGACATCGAAGCCCATATCACGCCAAATATAAACTATGAGAAAACCGAAAGAAAAAGATAGGTTTGTTCCTACGTTAGGCAATTATATGGAAATACACTCCTTTACAGTTTATGCTATTTCCTTATTTTTAATGTTTATATTGGTGTTGTAAAATAATTGCATTTGCACGCGTTTTTTATGTTTTACCGTCATTGCATTCATCATTACCTAAACACTGTCATGCAGTTAGGTACCAGTACTGGTTTATCATTATTTGTTAGTTTCTTCATATACTGTTTATTAACATCTGTAGTTTATTACTGTTTATACCAGAATGTGTTAGGATTGTTCAATATGTATTACATTCTATGTGTACAACAATATTGGTATGTTTTATTTACTTGTTTCATGATTAATGTCTCACTTTCCCTGCGGATCACTTTCCCTCATACTAGGCCTGTCCTTACCATCTGTGTCAACTGTTCTTATTGGATTACATTATTCCACTCTAGAAAATAATGCCCTTCCAGGTGTGATACTAAGGATATTTCAGTAAGATGTCGTGAAGTATAATAATCTTCCAATTTTTTTTTGCCTTTCCCTTCATACACACACTTATAACTCATAAGTTCACAATGCTCGAACTTAGGAGTTAATGCCCTTCAGCCTTAAATCAATTGTCGATTACTATTTAGGACAGGGACTTCTTTACAAATTCTGCATTCTTTCTTTAGAGTACCAACTCCTTCATACCCATACTAATGTCATATGTTTACTCTAGGCTCAAATTAGGATAATAATTCTCTGACTTACTTCAGAGTACGACCTGTTACTATTCCAGTAAGGGCGTTTATATTTACTAATTCTGCAATTCTTTTTTAGCATTTCATAACTCTACCTGTCATTCATAAGTTTACAAGGATCGAACTCGCGAAATAATGTCCTGACAGGATTCTAACTATGACCTGCTAATACGTTGATATGGGACATTATGTTTACAGGACTACCATTTTTTACAGTTCCTTCATATCCATAACGATATGTTATAAGTTTACTAGGATCAAACTAAAGACAGAATGCCTTCACTGAGTTCAAACAGTGGCCCGTAAGTTTCACAGCAAGAGACTTTCCGTATGTCTAGATTTTCTGCTCTTGATTTTTTTTATAGCAATTTATTACTTCCCGTATTAATCACATGTAAGATTACAAGTCTCACTGAGGGGGAATAATTTTCTCGAGCTCAACCTATATTTCCATTCTCTCTGTCTACTCTGTCATATTCTTCTGTGTCCTCTCTGTCCAAATTCTGCCCTTACAATTCTCTTTTTGTCCCTCAGTCCTCTCACTGTCCTCTCAGTCCACTTTTTGTCCTCTAAGTCCATTCCATGTCCTCTCAGTCCACTCTGTACTCTGATTCCACTCTCTGAACTCTCAGTCCACTCTATGTTCTCAGTCAATTCTCTGTCCTCTGAGCCCCATCTCCGAACTTTCAGTCCACTCTCTGTACTCTCAGATCACTCTATGGGCTCTCAGTCTCCTCTTTGTCCTCTCGGTCCACTCTCTCTCCTCTCATTACAATCTGGTTCCTCTCAGTCCAACCAGTACACTCTCAGAATTCTCGTTCCACTTTATGTCCTCTCAGTCCATTCTCTGTCCTCTGAGCCCTCCCAGTGCACTCTATGTCCTCTCGGTCCACTCTATGTCCTCTCAGTTCACTATGACTTCTCAGTCCATTCTATGTCCTCTCAGTCCGCTCTATGTACTCTCAGTCCACTCCTTGTCTTCTCTGTCCACTCTATGTCTTCTCAGACCACTATACGTCCTCCCAGTCCACTCCCTGTCGTCTCAGTCAAATTTATATCATCTGAGACCACTCAATGTCTTCTCAGACCATTCTATATACTCTAAGTCCACTCCCTGTTTTCTGAGTCCACCCTATGTCTTCTCAGACAACTCCCTGTCTTCTCAGTCCACTCTATGTCATCTCAGTCCACTCTATGCCTTCCCAGTCCACTCTATGTGTTCTCAGTCCACTCTAAGGACTTCTAAGTCCATTCCATGTTTTCTCATTCTATTCTATGTGATCTCAGTCCACGCTACATCCTCTCAGTACACTCTATGCTTTCCCAGTCCACTCTATGTCCTCTCTGTCCACTCTATGTCCTCAGTCCACTATATGCCTTCTAAGTCCACTCTATGTCCTCTCAGTTCACTCTATGTCCTCTCAGTCTACTCTATGAGTTCTAAGTCCAATCTATGTCTTCTCAGTCCACTCCGTGTCTTCTCTGTCCACACTATGTCATCTCAGTCCACTCTGTGTTCTCTCGGTCCACTCTATGTCCTCTCAGTTCACTCTATGTCATCTCAGTCCACTCTATGTCCTCTCACTCCACCCTCCGATTTCTCAATCCACTCTATGTCTTCTCAGTCCACTCTATGTCACCTAGGTTCACTCCCTGTATTCTCAGACAACTCCCAGTCTTCTCAGTCCGCTCTATGTCACGTCAGTCCACTCCCTGTCTTGTTAGACCACTCTAAGTTATCTCAGTCCACTCTATGTCTTCTCAGTTCACTCTATGTCCTCTCGGTCCACTCCCTGTCTTCTCAGTGCATTCTATGTCATCTCAGTCGAATCTATGTCTTCTCAGTCCACTCTATGTTTTCCCAGTCCACTTTATGAAATCTCAGTCCACTCTATGTTTTCTCAGTCCGCTATGTGTCCATTCTATGCTCTCTCAGTCCACTCCATGTCTTCTCAGTACACTTTATGTCATCTCAGTCCACTCTATGTTCTCTCAGTCCATTCTATGTCCGCTCTGTCCACTCTATGTCTTCTCAGTCCACTCTATGTCATATCAGTCCACTCTATGTCTTCTCAGTCCACTCTATGTTTCCCAGTCTACTTTATGTCCTCTGAGTCTTCTCAGTCCACCCTATGTCACCTCAGTCCACTACTTGTATTCTCAGTCAACTCCCAGTCTTCTCAGTCCACTCTGTCATCTCAGTCCACTCCCAGGCTTGTCAGACCACTCTATGTTATCTGAGTCCACAGCATGTCTTCTCAGTACACTCTATATTTTTTCAGTCCACTGTGTGTCATCTTAGTCCACTCCCTGCCTTCTCAGTTCACTCTGTCATCTCAGTCCATTCTACGTTTTCTCAGTCCACTCTATGTCTTCTCAGTCGAATCTACGCCTTCTCAGTACACTTTATGATATCTCAGTCCACTCTATGTCGTCCCGGTCCACTATGTGTCATCTCAGTCCACTATAAGTCTTCACAATCCCCTTTATGCCATCTCTGTCCACTCCATGTCGGGTCAGTCCACTCTACGTCTTCTCAGTCCACTATATGTCATCTCAGTCCACTCTGTCTTCTCAGCCCACTCTTTGTCATCTCGGTCCACTCTGTCTTCTCAGCCCACTCTATATCTTTTCAGTCCACTATATGTTCTTTCATTCCACTCTATGACTTCTCAGTCCACTCAATGTCTTCTGAGTCCACTCCCTTATTTTTCAGGCCACTATATGTTTTCTCAGTCAACTCTATGTCATCTCAGTCCACTATATATCCTCTCGGTCCTCTATGTCCTCTCAGTCCACTCTATGTACTGTCAGTCCACCCTTTGTTCTCTCAGAACACTCTGTATCTTGTCAGTTCACTCTATGTCCTTTCAGTCCACTATATATTCCTTCATTCCACCCTCTGTTCTCTCAGCACACTCTGTGTCCTCACAGTCCACTCTCTGTCGTCTCAGTTCACTCTATGTCCTCTCAGTTCACCTTCTGACTTCTCAGTACATTCTGTCCTCTCAGTCCACTCTATGTCTTCTCTCTCCACTTGTCGTCTCAGTCCACTCTATGTCCTATCAGTCCACTCCCTGTCTTTTCACTCCACTCTATGTCCTCTCACTCCACTGTATATCCTCTCAGTCCACTCTATGTCCTCTCACTCCACTCTATGTCCCCTCAATCCACTCTATGTCTTCTCAGACCACTCTATGTCGTCTAAGTACAATCCCTGTCTGCTCAGTCCACTCTATGATATCTCAGTCAACTCCCTGTTTTCTCAGCCCACTCAATGTCATCTCAGCCCACTCAATGTCATCTCAGTCCTCTCCCTGTCTCCTCAGTCCACTCTATGTCATGTCAGTCCACTTTATGCCTTCTCAGTCCACTCTATATACTTTCAGTCCTCTCCCTGTCTTCTCAGTCCACTCTGTCATCACAATCCACTCAATGTCATCTCAGTCCTCTCTATATCATCTCAGTTCACTCTATGTCTTCTAAGTCCACTCTGTCTTCTCAGTCCACTCTGTGTCATCTCAATCACTCTATGTCCTCTCAGTCCACTCCCTCTCTTCTCAGTCCACTTTGTGTCATCTCAGTCCAACCTATGCCTTCTCAGTCCGCTCTATGTCATCTCTTTCCACTCTATGTCCTCTCAGTCCACTCCTTGCCTTCTCAGTCCACTCTATGTCCTCTCAGTCCACTCTATCTCCAATCAGTTCACTCTATGTCATTTCAGTGCACTCTATCTCCTCTCAGACCACTCTATGTCCTCCCGGTCCACTCTATCTCCTCTCATTCCACACTATCCACTCTCAGTCCACTCTATCTACTCTCAGTCCACTCTATGTCCTCTCCGAACAATCTATGTTCTTTCAGTGCACTCTATCTCTTCTCAGTCCACTCTATGACTTTATAGTGCACTCTCTCTACTCTCGGTCCACTCCATCTCCTCTCGGTCCACTGTGTGTCCTCTCTGTCCACTATATCTCCTCTCAGTCTAATCTATGCCCTCTAAGTCCACTCTATCTCCTCTCAGTCCATTCCACCTCCCCTCAGCCACTTTATTTCCTCTCAATCCACTCTATCTCCTCTCAGTCCACTCAATGTCCTCTCAGTCCACTCTATCTCCTCTCAGTCCACTCTATGTCCTCTCGGTCCACTCCATGATCTCTCAGTCCACTCCAGCTCCTCTCAGTCCAGTCTTTCTCCTCTCAGTCCACTCTCTCTCCTCTCTGTCCAATCTAATCTCTTCTCAGTCCACTCTCTCTACTCTCAGTCCACTCTCCCTCCTCTCAGTCCACTCTAACTCCTCTCAGTCCACTCTATGTACTTTCAGTGCACTCTATCTTTTCTCAGTCCACTCTATGTCCTCTCAGACCACTCTCTCTCCTCTCAGTACACTCTATCTCTTCTCAGCCCACTCTATCTCCTCTCAGTCTACTCTATGTCCTCTCAGTCCACTGTATCTCCTCTCAGTCCACTCTATGTCCTCTCAGTCACTTTATCTACCCTCAGTCCACTCCATTTCCTCTCAGTTCATTCTAGATCTTCTCAGTCCACTTTATCTCCTCTTAGTCCACTCTAACTCTTCTCAGTTCATTCTATCTCCTCTCAGTCCACTCTAACTCCTCTCGGTCCACCCTATCTCGTCTCAGTCCACCCTATCTCCTCTCAGACCACTCTATCCCCTCTCAGTCCACTCTATCTCTTCTCAGTCCACTTTCTCTCCTCTCAGTCCACTCTATGTAATCTCAGTGCACTCTATCTCCTCTCAGTCCACTCTATGTCCTTCCAGTCCACTCTATCTTCTCACAGTCCACACTGTCTCCCCCCAGTCCACCCTATCTTCTCTTAGTCCTCTCTATGTCCTCTCGGTCCATTCTATCTCCTTTCGGCCACTCTAGCTCCTCTCGGTCCAGTCTTTGTCCCCTGAGTCCACTCTATCTTCTCTCTGTCCACTCTATCTCCTCTCAGTCCACTCCTTCTCCTCTCAGTCCACTCTATCTCCTCTCAGTCCCCTCTATCTCCTCTCAGTCCCCTCTATCTCCTCTCAGTCCCCTCTATCTCCTCTCAGTCCACTCTATATACTCTCGGTCCACTGTATCTACTCTCTTTCCTCTCTATGTCCTCTCAGTCCACTCTATCTCCTCTCAGTCCACACTATGTCCTCTCAGTCCACTCTATGTCCTGTCAGTCCACTCTATGTCCTTTCAGTGCACTCTATCTGCTCTTAGTCCACTCTATGTGCTCTCAATCCATTGTATGTCCTCTCAGTCCGTTCTACGTCCTCTCAGTACACTCTATCTCCTCTCTGTCCACTCTATCTCCTCTCAGTCCACTCTATCTCCTCTCAGTCCACTCAATGTCTTCTCAGTCCACTCTACGTCCTTTCAGTCCACTCTATCTCCACTCAGTCCACTCTATCTTCTCTCAGTCCAGTGTTTCTCCTCTCAGTCCTCTCTATCTACAATCAGTCCAATCTATGAGCTTTCAGTGCACTCTATCTCCTCTCAATCCACTCCATCTCTTCTCAATCCACTCTATCTCCTCTCAGTCCACTCTATCTCCTCTCAGTCCACTCTATCTCTTTGTCCCTTCAATGTCCTTTCAGTGCACTCTATCTCCTCTCAGTCCACTCTATGTCCTCTCGGTTTATTCTATGTCCTCAGTCCACTCTATCTCCTCTCTGTCCACTCTATGTCCTCTCCGGCAAGTCTATATTCTTTCAGTACACTCTATCTCCTCTCAGTCTTCTCTATGTCCTTACAGTGCACTGTATCTCCTCTCAGTCAACTCTATCTCCTCTCAGTCCACTGTATTTCCTCTCAGTTCACTCTATCTCCTCTCAGTCCACTCTAGCTCCTCTCGGTCCACTCTATCTACTCTCAGTCCATTCTATATTCTCTCAGTCCACTCTATCTCCTCTCTGTCCACTCTGTCTTCTCTGAGTCCACTCAATGTTCTCTCAGTCCACTCTGTCTCCTCTCAGTCCACTCTATCTCCTCTCAGACCGATCTATGTCCTCTCCGTTCACTCTATCTCCTCTCAGTGCAGTCTCTCTCCTATCAGTCCAATCTCTCTCCTCTCATTCCACTCTATCTCCTCTCGGTCCACTCTATGTCCTCTCTGTCCACTCTATCTCGTCTCAGTCCACTCTATCTCGTCTCAGTCCACTCTCTCTCCTCTCAGTCCACTCTATCTCCTCTCAGTTCACTCTCTCTCCTCTCAGTCCACTCTATCTCCCCTCGGTCCACTCTATGTCCTCTCAGTCCACTCTATCTCCTCTCAGTCCACTCTGTCTCCTCACAGTCCACTCTATCTCCTCTCGATCCACTCTATATCCTCTCAGTCCACACTATCTCATCTCATTCCACTCTCTCTCCTCTTAGTCCACTCCATGTCCTTTCAGCGCACTCTATCGCCTCTCAGTCCACTCTATGTCCTCTCAGACCACACTATCTCCTCTCTGTCCACACTATCTCCTATCAGTCCACTCTATGTCCTGTCAGTACACTCTATGTCCTGTCAGTACACTCCATGTCCTCTCAGTCCACACTATCTCCTCTCAGTCCACTCTATCTCCTCTCAGTCCACTCTATCTCCTCTCAGTCCCCTCTATGTCCTGTCAGTCCACTCTATGTCTTCTCAGTCCACTATATGTCCTCCTAGTCCACTCCCTTTCCTCTCAGTCCACTTTATATCATCTGAGTCCATGCTATGTCTTCTCAGACCACTCTATGTCCTCTAAGTCCACTCCCTGTCTTCTGAGTTTACACTATGTCTTTTCATTCAACCCCTCTTTTCTCTGTCCACTCTATGTCATCTCAGTCCACTCTCAGGCTCCACACTCCACCCTATGTTATTTGAGTCCACTCTATGACTTCCGAGTCCACTCTATGTGTTCCCAGTCCACTCTATGTCCTCTCAGTCCATTCCCTGTTTTCTCAATCCACTCTATGTCATCTCTGTCCACACTATATCCTCTCTGTACACTCCCTGTCTTCTCAGTTCGCTCTATGTCATCTCAGTCCTCTCTATGTCCTCTCAGTCGACTCTATGTCTTCCTCAGTCCACTCTATGTCATATCAGTCCACTCTATGTCCTCTCAGTTCACTCTATGTTTCCCAGTCCACTTTATGTCCTCTCAGTCCACCCTCAGTCTTCTCAGTCCACCCCATGTCACCTCAGTCCACTCCTTTTATTCTCAGTCAACTCCCAGTCTTCTCAGTCCACTCTGTATCTCAGTCCACTACCAGTCTTGTCAGACCACTGTATGTTATCTGAGTCCACTGCATGTCTTCTCAGTACACTCTATATTTTCTCAGTCCACTGTGTGTTATCTTAGTCCACTCCCTGCCTTCTCAGTCCACTCTGTCATCTCAGTCCATTCTAAGTTTTCTCAGTCCACTCTATGTCTTCTCAGTCGAAACTATGCCTTCTCAGTACACTTTATGATATCTCAGTCCACTCTATGTCGTCCCAGTCCACTATGTGTCATCTCAGTCCACTAAAAGTCTTCTCAATCCCCTTTATGCCATCTCCGTCCACTCCATGTCGGGTCAGTCCACTCTACGTCTTCTCAGTCCACTATATGTCATCTCAGTCCACTCTGTCTTCTCAGCCCACTCTATATCTTCTCAGTCCATTATATGTCCTTTCAGTCCACTCTATGACTTCTCAGTCCACTGAATGTCTTCTCAGTGCACTCCTTAATTTTTCATGCCACTATATGTTTTCTCAGTCCACTCTATGTCTTCTCCGTCCACTCTATGTCATCTCAGTCCACTATATGTCCTCTCAGTCCACTATGTCCTCTCAGTCCACTCTATGTACTCTCAGTCCACCCTTTGTTCTCTCAGAACACTCTGTGTCTTCTCAGTTCACAATATGTCCTTTCAGTCCACTATATATTCCTTCATTCCACCCTCTGTTCTCTCAGCACACTCTGTGTTCTCACAGTCCACTCTCTGTCGTCTCAGTTCACTCTATGTCCCCTCAGTCCACCTTCTGACCTCTCAGTACATTCTGTCCTCTCAGTCCACTCTATGTCTTCAATCCACTCTATGTCATTTCTCTCCACTTGTCTCAGTCCACTCCATGTCCTATCAGTCCACTCCCTGTCTTCTCAGTCCACTCTATGTCCTCTTACTCCACTGTTTGTCCTCTCGGTCCACTCTATGTCCTGTCACTCCACTCTATGTCCCCTCAATCAAGTCTATGTCTTCTCAGACCACTCTATGTCGTCTACGTACACTCCCTGTCTGCTCAGTCCACTCTATGATATCTCAGTCAACTCCCTGTTTTCTCAGCCCACTCAATGTCATCTCAGACTTCTCCCTGTCTCCTCAGTCCACTCTATGTCATGTCAGTCCACTTTATGCCTTCTCAGTCCACTCTAAGTCTTCTCAGTCCACACTATATACTTTCAGTCCACTCCCTGTCTTCTCAGTCCACTCTGTAATATCAATCCACTCAATGTCATCTCTGTCCTCTCTATATCATCTCTGATCACTCTATGTCTTCTCAGTCCACTCTATGTGTCATCTCAGTCCACTCTGTCTTCTCAGTCCACTCTGTGTCATCTCAATCACTCTATGTCCTCTCAGTCCACTCCCTCTTTTCTCAGTCCACTTTGTGTCATCTCAGTCCACCCTATGTTTTCTCAGTCCACTCTATGTCCTCTCAGTCCACTCCCTGCCTTCTCAGTCCACTCTGTGTCCTCTCAGTCCACTCTATCTCCAATGAGTCCACTCTATGTCCTTTCAGTGCACTCTATCTCCTCTCAGTCCACTCTATGTCCTCTCGGTCCATTCTATGTCCTCTCGGTCCACTCTATGTCCTATCATTCCACACTATCTACTCTCAGTTCACTCTATCTACTCCCAGTCCACTCTATGTTCTCTCCGAACAATCTATGTCCTTTCAGTGCACTCTATCTCCTATCAGTGCACTCTATGACCTTTCAGTGCACTCTATCTCCTCTCAGTCCACTCCATCTCCTCTCAGTCCACTGTGTGTCCTCTCTGTCTACTCTATCTCCTCTCAGTCTACTCTATGTCCTCTAAGTCCACTCTATCTCCTCTCAGTCCATTCCACCTCCTCTCAGTCCACTTTATCTCCTCTCAATCCACTCTATCTCCTCTCAGTCCACTCAATGTCGTCTCAGTCCACTTTCTCCTCTCAGTCCACTCTATCTCCTCTCAGTCCACTCTATCTCCTCTCAGCCAACTCTATGTCCTCTCAGTCCAAAACCATTTCCTCTCAGTCCACTCTAGCTCCTCTCAGTCCAGTCTTTCTCCTCTCAGTCCACTCTCTCATCTGAGTCCACTATAATCCCCTCACAGTCCACTCTCTCTTCTCTCAATTCACTCTCCCTCCTCTCAGTTCACTCTAACTCCTCTCCGTCCACTCTATGTACTTTCAGTGCACTCTATCTCCTCTCAGTCCACTCTATGTCCCCTCAGTCCACTCTCTCTCCTCTCAGTACACTCTATCTCCTCTCATCCCACTCTATCTCCTCTCAGTCTACTCTGTGTCCTCTCAGTCTACTGTATCTCCTCTCAGTCCACTCTATGTCCTCTCAGTCACTTTATCTGCTCTCAGTCCACTCTATTTCCTCTCAGTCGATTCTAGCTCTTCTCAGTCCACTCTATCTCCTCTTAGTCCACTCTAACTCTTCTCACTCCATTCTGTCTCCTCTCAGTCCACTCTATCTCATCTCGTTCCACTCTATTGCCTCTCAGTCCAGTCTATCTCCTCTCAGTCCACCCTATCTCGTCTCAGTCCACCCTATCTCCTCTATTTCCCCTCTATCCCCTCTCAGCCGACTCTATCTCCCCTCGGTCCACTTTCTCTCCTCTCAGTCCACTCTATGTCCTCTCAGTCCACTCTGTCTCCTCTCAGTCCACTCTATGTCCTCTCAGTCCACTCTATCTCCTCTCAGTCCACTCTATGTCCTCTCGGTCCATTCTATCTCCTTTCGGTCCACTCTAGCTCCTCTCGGTCCAGTCTTTCTCCCCTCAATCCCCTCTATCTCCTCTCAGTCCCCTCTATCTCCTCTCAGTCCACTCTATATCCTTTCAGTCCACTGTATCTCCCCTCTCTCCACTCTATGTCCTCTCAGTCCACTTTATCTCCTCTCAGTCCACTCTATGTCCTCTCGGTCCATTCTATCTCCTTTCGGTCCACTCTAGCTCCTCTCGGTCCAGTCTTTCTCCCCTCAATCCCCTCTATCTCCTCTCAGTCCCCTCTATCTCCTCTCTGTCCACTCTATCTCCTCTCAGTTCACTCTATCTCCTCTCAGTCCACTCAATGTCCTCTCAGTCCACACTACGTCCTCTCGGTCCACTCTATCTCCTCTCAGTCCAGTCTTTCTCCTCTCAGTTCTCTCTATCTCCAAACAGTCCACTCTATGTGTTTTCAGTGCTCTCTGTCTCCTCTCAGTCCACTCTAGCTCTTCTCAATCCACTCTATCTCCTCTCAGTCCACTCCATCTGCTCTCAGTCCACTCCATCTCTCAGTCCCCTCAATGTCCTTTCTGTGCACTCTATCTCCTCTCAGTCCACTCTATGTCCTCTCGGTTTAATCTATGTCCTCAGTCCACTCTATCTTCTCTCGTTCCACTCTATGTCCTCTCCGACCAGTCTATATCCTTTCAGTACACTCTATCTCCTCTCAGTCCTCTCTATGTCCTTACAGTGGACTCTATCTCCTCTCAGTCCACTCTATGTCCTCTCAGTCCACTGTATTTCCTCTCAGTCCACTATATCTCCTCTCAATCCACTCTATCTCCTCTCGGTCCACTCTATCTTCTCTCAGTCCACTCTATCTCCTCTGAGTCCACTCAATGGTCTCGCAGTCCACTCTCTCTCCTCTCAGTCCACTCTATCTCCTCTCAGACCGAGCTATGTCCTCTCCGTTCACTCTAGCTCCTCTCAGTCAAGTCTCTCTCCTATCAGTCCAATCTCTCTCCTCTCAGTCCACTCTATCTCCTCTCGGTCCACTCTATATACTCTCAGTCCACTCTATCTCGTCTCAGTCCACTCTCTCTCCTCTCAGTCCACTCTATCTTCTCTCAGACCACTCTCTCTCCTCTCAGTCCACTCTATCTCCTCTCGGTCCACTCTATGTCCTCTCAGTCCACTGTATCTCCTCTCAGTCCACTCTGTCTCCTCTCAGTCCACTCTATCTCCTCTCGGTCCACTCTATAGCCTCTCAGTCCACTCTATCTCGTCTCAGTCCACTCTCTCTCCTCTCAGTCCACTCCATGTCCTTTCAGCACACTCTATCTCTTCTGAGTCCACTCTATGTCCTCTCAGTCCATACTATCTCCTCTCAGTCCACTCTATGTCCTATCAGTCCACTCTATGTCCTGTCAGTACACTCTGTGTCCTGACAGTACACTCAATGTCCACTCAGTCCACACTATCTCCTCTCAGTCCACTCTATCTCCTCTCAGTCCACTCTATCTCTTCTCAGTCCACTCTATGTCCTGTCAGTACACTCTATGTCCTCTCAGTCTACACTATCTCCTCTCAGTCTACTCTTTGTCCTCTCAGTCCACACTATCTCTTCTCAGTCCTCTCGGTCTCCTCTCAGTCCACTCTCTCTCCTCTCGGTCCACTCTGTCTCTTCTCAGGCCACTCTATCTCCTCTCAGTCCACTGTATCTCCTCTCGGTCCACTCTATATCTTCTCGATCCATTCTATCTCCTCTCGGTCCACTCTAGCTCCTCTCGGTCGAGTCTTTCTCCTCTCAGTCCACTCTATCTCCTCTTAGTCCACTCTATCTCCTCTCAGGCCACTCTATCTCCTCTCAGTCCACTCTATGTCCTCTCAGTCCGCTCTCTCCTCTCCGTCCACTCTATGTCCTCTCAGTCCACTCTCTCCTCTCAGTCCACTCCATCTCCTCTCAGTCCACTCTATCTCCTCTCAGTCCACTCTATGTCCTCTCAGTCCACTCTCTCCTCTTAGTCCACTCTATCTCCTTTGATTCCACTCTATCTCCTCTCAGTCCACTCTATCTCCTCTCCGTCCACTCTATGTCCTGTTAGTACACTCTGTGTCCTCTCAGTCCACTCTATGTCCTCTCAGTCCACACCATCTCCTCTCAGTCCACTCTATGTCCTTTCAGTGCACTCTATCTCCTCTCAGTCCACACTATGCCCTCTCAGTCACTCTCCGTCTTGTCTGTCCATTCCCTGTCCTGACATTGGATGTTTAAATTTCTAATTTTACGATCATTTGCAATTCTCTCATACATTTTCCAAAGAATTACTTCTATACGGGAATCGATCCCGGGAGTTAATGTGTTAGGTGAACACTTGCTGTACCGCACGAGTTTACCGTGCTGGAGTCATCCTAACAATGTGACTCTGGTGTTGTGTCTATTAATTACGTCCACTATTTCATAGTTACAACTTGTTGGCTTTTCAAATACATGATTGCAGGCTTTCTCTCATCGCTAAATTGTGTAGTGTTTTCTGCAATGCATACGTGTATAATTTTGAATGACGTAGTAGATTGCGCTCGTCTGCCATGACACTTGGCAACCCATAGTTTGATTTAACCCTCTTATAATGGCTGTTAAGACACAAAAGGAATCGGTTATTTTTTTCAGATATAGTAAAACTCCCCATTTAGATCTTTTAACTTGAATTATTACTTCGGAATATGCATGATAAGAATTGTCTTGTGTTGAATTTTAACGTACCTTGCTAACATATTTCGACCTATTTTGGGCCATCTTCAGAACTGTTCGTTGTTGGTCTTGGCGCTTCTTGTTTCCTGTGAGGGTGCGTTCGTAGTGTAGAGTCAAAGAGTGTATGTGTTTTGAATTTGAGTTGTGTGTTGAGAATATCGTTGGGGTGTGTTTTAGTGTGTCTGTATATTTCATATTTTTCTAGTGTGTTGAGTTTCTGGCATTTTGGTTGGATGTGCAGTATTTCCATGTCTGTGTTGATGTCTTTTTAGGTGTGGTTGGTATTTGCGGTGTGTTCTGTATATGTGGAGGTGTTTTGTAATTTTGTTAAGGCTGTGATGTGTTCTTTGTAACGTGTTTGAAATGATCTGTCTGTCTGTCCTATGTAGAAGTTATTGCACGTGTTATATTACAGTTTGTATGCGCTGTGTGGTTGTAGTCTATTCGTTTATTTGAATTTTTACTTCATTTTTAAAAATTACTATAAGTGAATTATTAAATTCAAAGAGACTGCTGTTCAATCATATGATTTAACTTTAATGCATGTTTATGTACAAATTAAATTGAATTAAGTAATCATATCCTACTACTCAAAAAACAACATATATACATGAATAACTTTCAATCAAATGCGAATACTAGTCGTATTGTCACATTAAGACTTACTAAACTACAATGTGTCTACTGTATACACATGAAAAATTATTCAAGTATACTGATTGTGTTAGTATATATTACGAATCAATTTAATGAATCACAGATTATGTACTTAAATGTGTTACGTAACTCGGAGGATATGCTGTGAGTTACCACTTTTAATGTACGTAGTGTGCTTTATGTATACTAAATGAAAGATTTCAAATTAAATCTAGTGAATACAGGGATAAATACTTAGGGCATATTTGTCTGAACCATTCTTAAATTCCTGAGACGTTTCATTGTAAAAACCAATATAAAGCAACAACACTTTATAGTATAGTATAGAGTAGTATAATATAGTTTAGTATAGTATAGTATAGTATAGTCTAGTATAGTATAGTATAGTAATAATAATAGTAATTGTAATTGTAATAGTTATAGTTATAGTCATACTCATAGTCATAGTTATAGTCATAGTCATAGTTATGGTTATAGCTACAGTTATATTTACAGTTACAATAATTAGTATAGTAATAGTATAGTATAGTATAGTATAGTCTAGTATAGTATAGTATAGTAATAATAATAGTAATTGTAATTGTAATAGTTACAGTTATAGTCATACTCATAGTCATAGTTATGGTTATAGCTACAGTTATATTTCCAGTTACAATAATTAGTATAGTAATAGTATAGTATAGTGTAGTATAGTCTAGTCTAGTATAGTATAGTAATAATAATAGTAATTGTAATAGTTATAGTCGTACTCATAGTCATAGTTATAGTCATAGTCATAGTCATAATTATGGTTATAGGTACAGTTATATTTACAGTTACAATAATTAGTATAGTAATAGTATAGTATAGTCTAGTCTAGTATAGTATAGCAATAATAATAGTAATTGTAATAGTTATAGTCATACTCATAGTCATAGTTATAGTCATAGTCATAGTCATCATTATGGTTATAGCTACAGTTATATTTACAGTTACAATAATTAGTATAGTAATAGTATAGTATAGTATAGTATAGTATAGTCTAGTCTAGTATAGTATAGTAATAATAATAATAGTAATTGTGATAGTTATAGTCATACTCATAGTCATAGTTATAGTCATAGTCATAGTCATAGTTATGGTTATAGCTACAGTTATATTTACAGTTACAATAATTAGTATAGTAATAGTATAGTATAGTATAGTAGAGTCTTGTCTAGTATAGTATAGTAATAATGATATTAATTGTAATAGTTATAGTCATACTCATAGTCATAGTTATAGTCATAGTCATAGTCATAGTTATGGTTATAGCTACAGTTATATTTACAGTTACAATAATTAGTATAGTAATAGTATAGTATAGTATAGTCTAGTCTAGTCTAGTATAGTATAGTATAGTAATAATAATAGTAATTGTAATAGTTATAGTCATACTCATAGTCATAGTTATAGGCATAGTCATAGTCATAGTTATGGTTATAGCTACAGTTATATTTACAGTTACAATAATTAGTATAGTAATAGTATAGTATAGTATAGTCTAGTCTAGTCTAGTATAGTATAGTATAGTAATAATAATAGTAATTGTAATAGTTATAGTCATACTCATAGTCATAGTTATAGGCATAGTCATAGTCATAGTTATGGTTATAGCTACAGTTATATTTACAGTTACAATAATTAGTATATTAATAATATAGTATAGTGTAGTATAGTATAGTATAGTCTAGTCTAGTATAGTATAGTAATAATAATAGTAATTGTAATAGTTATAGTCATACTCATAGTCATAGTTATAGTCATAGTTACAGTTACAGTAATTAGTATAGTAATAATATAGTATCGTATAGTATCCTATAGTGTATAGTGTATAGTATATAATATAGGCCTAGTGTACTGTGTGGTATAGTATAGGATACAATATAGTATAGTACAGTATAATATAGTCTAGTATAGTATAGTAATAATAATAGTAATAGTAATAGTCATAGTCATAGTCATAATCATAGTTATGGTTACAGTTACAGTAATTAGTATAGTAATAGTATAGTATAGTAACCTATAGTTTATTGTATAGTATATAGTGTAGGCCTAGTGTACTGTGTGGTATAGTACAGCATACAGTATGGTATAGTATAGTACAATATAGTACAGTCTATAATAGTATAGTATTAATAGTAATAGTAATAATCATAGTCATAGTCATAGTTATGGTTACAGTTACAGTTACAGTTATGGTCACAATAATTAGTATAATTGGTAGTGTTTTTAGTTTAGAAATAGTGGGGTTCTTGAATTTTTGGGGATCAAGTTTTGAACTTATTTTAATGTTTCTCTTATTTCGTTTTGAAATGTATCGGTAGGGTCACACCTTATTTCAGTAATATTATTCTGTTCTATAAATTCAATTGTTTTATTAATATATTATTCTCTCTCCATTATGACAACTGCGTCTTTTATTTGCTTCGATGTGGATTAAATTGTGTAATGTTCTTTAATTTGTTTTTCAGCTTCTTCAAAGTCATTTTCAGTTTTGGGTTTTGTTACATATTCATTGCAAACACATGAATGTACAAATTACAATTTCCAATATGCATATTTATGTACAAATCAAATTGAATTAAGTAACCATATCCATGGATAACTTTTAATCAGATGCGTATACTAATATTGTATTGGCATATTAAGACTCGTTTGGAAAGAAGACAAACATTGTGTTTAAATGTATTACGTACATGAGCAAAAATTGTTGTCAACTTCTATTTGAATATGTAAAATGGTTAAATAAGCATATTTTACAAAAAATAAGTTAAGATTAAATTAAAATTGAATCGACATATCACACTCTTTTTATTAAAGTACGATGTGTCTATTGCATGTAGACGAAAAAACTATCCTGTTATTATATATTACGAATCAATTCAATAAATCACAGATTATGTACTTAAATGTGTTAGGTAACTCGGAGTATAAAAAAATACAGTGTAAATTTATAATTGCATAATTAGCATTAAGAATAAGTCATATGGTTGAACAGCATTCTCTTTGAACTTTTTATCTTGAAATTTTTATAAATGCACGAAAGGGATAAAGTAATAAAATATAAGAAATCATAATTTCTCACTTGGTTTCTATAAAGGTTGACATAACTCATCTTCGCAAATAATTTTGTTGGTCTAATTAAGATATCACTTGTAAATATCCAGTATTGTTAAGAAAAATATACAGAATTGGGATTAATATGCTCGCTTCTAAATATAATTTTCAAGGGGTTGACTTCTTTCAGGGGTTTTTTTAGTCTACGTTCATTATAAACAACTCATTTACGAAGCCGGCTGCCAGGAAGTCAAAAAGTAGATAGCAATGGCAAGGGAAGTTTTATGAAAAATATTCCCTCATGTTTCTATAAAAGTACCTCTAAAATTGATTCTTAAGATGTATTCCTTTAAACATTTTGAAAACGAATATCAAAATTTTGCTACAGGCGTTTTAAAGAATGTGTTTTTAGGAATAAAACGAGAAAGAGGTTTTGAATTTACCTTAAAAATGGCCGATAGATATTCACTGTGGTTAACTACATGGTCGTGGTACTTTGCCCCCCCCCCCCAAGATTTCTGCTCCAATTTTCTTCTTAATAATCTCGAATTTAAGGTGTTGCAGCAATGATATTTGTACATAAAAACAAATGAAAAATGGTCATCAAATGGGAAGAAATTCAAATTATACAGCCATCTCCCCTTAAAAGTAAGATTTACATGTATCGGAAGTAGTCTATGCAGGACACTGACAGCTTGTGTATGGGTGGGAGCGGGTCTGTCGGCTCCACAAGTAAAGAACCCTGGCCTCACACCACTTCTACACAGCTGACAGTGATTGACAGGCCAGTTAGGGGAAGTTGTCTTGCTAAAGCTTTCAGCTGTTGCCACGTTTGCTCCTGGCTGGACTCTTTCAATGTATTTTCTTTTGCAAGTGATTGGATTCTTTCAGTGTACCGGTGCTTTCTATTTACGAACAAATTAAATCAGTTTAATAATAATAATAATAATAATAATAATAATAATAATAATTATTATTATTATTATTATTATTATTATTTATTTATTTATTTATTTCTTTACTTATATTTAATGTGCTGTACAACAGCCAGAGGCCAATTACAGTTCAGCACAAACAATATAACAAAAACATTAGCAATAATTTACAATAAAAGTACAAAAAAGTAATTAAATTAATGGCAATTAATTAAAATGATAATTACAAATGAAATAATGGAATCATAAATGAAGAATGGAATCATATAAAATAGTATTACAAAGATATACAAGATTATAATACAACGACAATAATGACAATGAATGGACGGGATAAAATGGATGACTAAACTACATAGCATAATGAGAGAAACGTAATTGTATTTGAAAATGAAAGGATGGAATCAAGTAAATTAATAAATAACAAAATTATATAAAAGTTAGCGAGAATAATATTAAAATACATATTTAAACAAAAGATATAAATGAAAACTTATATAAAACTTCAAAATATATACTACACATTAAATGGATCCAAGCTTGATCCATGCAAATTCGCATATTTTATACATCTGCAGACCGGTGAGAGAGATTTAGAATTTCTATTGTAAAACATTTTATGATATCTTAAACCCTTAGCAGGAATACGAAGACTGATATTGCTTAGGAAAGATTCACAATCAATATCACCCTTAAGAACTTTACAAAAAAATAAGTAATCAAGATCTTGACGTCTGGCAAATAAACTACAGGAATTAAAATATTTGCAGTTAATCTCATATTTATAATCACCAGAATTAGGTAAAAATCTATAAGAACAAAGGGAAATAAATTTTCTTTGAATATTCTCAAGCTTAGCCGAGTCGGTGGAAGTAATGATGATGATGATAATAATAATAATAATAATAATAATAATAATAATAATAATAATAACAATACAACAGGTCATCACCGATCATCAAGTGGTGAACATGCCTGTCATTATATTAAGAAAAGTAAACTATCTGTTGTTGTGCCATCGTGCATTGAAATATATATGCTATAGGCTAGGCCTGACTAATTTAGTAAGCAAGATTAGGTTCTATTATAAGTTATTTGCTACACAAAAATAACACTGAAAACTGTGATAAGGTGCATTGTCACATATTACAGAGAAGTCCTGTAGCATTTTCAGGACACTTTTTTCCAACTACTCTTCGAAAACTGCAGAGTTCATTGTGCCATGATAATCTGCAGGTGCACCTGCCATTTTCTTGTAACAGCTATAGCGCCATCTATGAAACCGAAACCCCCCTCCCCCACAAGGCACAATAACAATTCTGTCATCCTTTGCACCTGATATCGGTACCACACAGTTTTCGGAGTCGTCTGTTCAGTTCATTATGACTGTCGCACCAGGTTTCGTCTACAAACACATCATTGTAGCCTTGTAAACGCAAGTCTTGTCTGTTCGAGATACGAGTAGCTCCAGGCAATGACGTTACTGGCTTCAGCTATAGTTGGTTTTCTTTACACTTTCTTATGTAAAAACCCCATACTTCGGAGTAATCTACGAACAGTACTTTTGCCATAAGGAAATTCGTAGTCAGCGCCACTAGTTTTCTCTTGCATAGCATGCTTTACGGACTCTAATGTTGGTGAAATTCCACTCTTGTATGGCAGCATTCGTCGCACAAGATCATGCCACAAATCATCGATTTTTCAAAAGGACGGCTTCCCTTTCTTCCCTTCTTTTTCCGGAGTGTGATACGTAGATGGATCTTCAATATTTTATATTCTCTTCATACTCCTTAAACTAAGACCTGTCACCTCTTCCACCAATTGACTAATATTCCTTCTTTCAAATTTCCCCCATTTTGAATTATTCTTCTAATAAAGTTCTTAAGGGGACACTCAACTATATTGTGGAACTTTTTTCCTATTTGACCAATCTTTTTCAAATTTGGAGAAAAAGTTTAATATATACATGGAAAGTAACATGCAAAATCTCAGCTCATTAGATCCAATAATTTTAAAAATAATAAATATTTCAATTTTTAATCAATCATTAATTGAAATATCACTTTTAATTATCATTTTTTATTTTTTGGCTTTGTGCATTTGACTGTGACTTCTCAATGAATAGGGGAAGAATTCTGCATATTGATTTAGTTCTGTCACGTAAATTAGTGTAGAAATTTAATTTTTCATTTCTATGACACTTTTTCTGCAATTTTCAAGTTGGGTGTCCCCATAACATTTTGTACACTTTGTTTTTGTAACTTCGTCTCCTTTCCTATTGACGATTTATTACAATTCTTACTGTAGAGGCACTTCACTATTATTATAGTTTATCCACGGCCGAAAGAAATTAAACATCGGAAATTCACAATCATACTGCTGCGCTGTTACTAAGACACAACTGGAACCGTGATGCAGTGGCAAGGTACTTAGAATACTCTGATGCAGTGACAGGGATATTCCTTCAAAAATGTAAAATTCGCAACACAGCATTCTCGGCGGTCTCCTGGCGGTGCCTTTGTCCACAGTTTCACTAATTGGGGGAGCGTGTCAGTCAGATTTATGGCTTCCTGAACCCAACCCTGCAACGAAGGTTCTTTACTTGTGAAACCAAGATGTGGAGAGTATAAAGAAATCTCGTTCCATAAGTGAGTTAAGGTATTAAATATTTAGGCCAGTATAACTGATTCTGTGTATCAATTCCGTTATGGTGAGGGACGGAGATGAGACACACTACTCAAAAGTGGAAATTAAAAAAAATATATATATTATTAAAATCACAGTTGTTGAGGAACTGTGTAAACATTTTTCGGAAATCACAGCGCACTTAAATTTTAAGATGAGTAGACCTACAGGTAAATTATTATTTTAATAAAAATTATTTTATTTTTGTTTTGGGAAATTGAGAAGGGAGAACTATCTGATTATGGCTCTTATGACGTTTCATTGTAAAAACCAATAGAAAGCAGCAATTTAAAGCAGAGTAGTAGTAGTAGTAGTAGTAGTAGTAGTAGTAGTAGTAGTAGTAGTAGTAGTATTAGTATTAGTAGTAGTAGTAGTAGTAGTAGTAGTACTATTAGTAGCAGTAGTAGTAGTATTATTAGTAGTAGTAGTAGTAATATTAGAAGTAGTATTAGTAGTAGTAGTAGTAGTAGTATTAGTAGTAGTAGTATCAGTAGCAGTACCATTATTAGTAGTAGTAGCAGTAGCATTATTAGTAGCAGTAGCAGTAGTAGTGGTAGTAGTAGTAGCAGTAGCAGTAGTAGTAGTAGCAGTAGCAGTAGTAGTAGCAGTAGTAGTAGTACAGGTAGTAGTATTCCTCCTTTGTCTTCCCTCTATTCTATTCCTGATAACTATGCAATTCCTATCTACGAGTACATTACTCTTGATTATAAACTCTCTTGGCTGCAGTCTAACTAATCCTTCTCTACAACCCCTGCGGTGGCTGAGTGGTCAGACGCAGGCGGCCCGGGTTCGAGTCCCGGTCAGAAATCCATAGTGACACTTGTGGCGGACATGGTCTCAGTTGGGGTTTTTCTCGGGGTTCTCCCGTTTTCCCCCATATTAGGCATTCACACCATTCCGTCACCATTTCTCCATTCCGTAGCATTCCCCGAACGCCGGCTAGGGACGCACGGAGGTTCTGGCCTAGGGACGAGTGGAGTTGCCTGCTCGACACCTGGGCACACAGAGAACCTTAGTGTGGTCAGCCGGTGTGGGTTTGGGAATGCACCACTAGAGGGTAAGCGCAATAGATCTCAATAGGTCGCAGTGCTGGGCCATAGTGCCCCTCCCCGTAAATTGCATTCCATTCCATTCTAAACCTTTTCTACTATCATTGCTACCTTGCATTACTATTGTCCCTAATTTTTTTGTTTATTTTCAAGCGTTTTGATCCCTGACTAATATTCACTAATTATCTAAATTGCTCTTTTTCATCTGCATTTCAACATTACATTATTTGGCTCTTTTTCACTGACCTTTTCCAGGATTTTACTCTTGCATTCATTCAAGATTATGTAATTATCGGAAATTCCATCGTGTTAATTGAATCTTTTGTTAAACTAAATTTGAAAATCAGAGGTGCGCTCAGGCGTGGGTTCGATTACCGCTTTGATTGATTAAATTTGCTATTTTTCAGAGGCTAATACTAAATATAAGATGAATGTCAAGTAATAAAATGAATCTCAGGCCACACCTCGCCAAGCATAATCTCGCTGTTACCATTACATTCAAGTGAAGCAAATAATATTTCAAATCTCCAACAAAATGTGTCGTTTACTTTCTGTAACAGTTTCATAGTAACAGCTCCCTAAAAATAATTATTATAAGCAATCATCTGTGTATCGAAGCGCCAGCTGAATGCTTTGTTGCCTCATCAGATTAACCCAGAATGGAACACATGACATTTATTTTATCAAGAATTAATAGATACTTACCTGAAATTAAAGCACACAATGGCTAACCACTGTGAGACACTTGAGACGATTTCGTCAGTGATATTTCATGTTATTCTTATGCATCTACCACTTTTTGCGACGTTGAAAAGAGTTTCTTGCAGTGTAAGTATTGTTTAAGCGACCACTTCACTTCAATTTCGGCTATTTTCGTATGTACACCATTCTTCACTGCAACGCTAGTGTGACGTAGCTACCTGGTGGCCCATCTGCGCCGTCTTTTTTGTACTAGACTTCCCTTAATGCACAAAATGCTAAACAGTTGCCTATTAAGAACATCACGCCAAGAAAAAAGCGTTCAGCATTGGTGCTCTTCCATCAAATGATTAGTTGCCATAGAAACGTCTATCTACCGCATAGTTTCTACGAAGTTCTAGGCAAGGCCCATAAAACAATTGTTTTTTCTTTGTATATTTCAGAGGCTTAGGGAACGGATACCGAAACAAATGCAAGCGTTTGACTCTAGTTTCATAGTGGTTGCAACGCCAGGTACAACTAGTAACAGGTTAAGAACCCGCTCTGTTTATTTTGTTCCTGTTTTGTTACTAATTATGATAACAGTGGTGTGTCTGGTGCGTTTAGTAATGAGGAGTACACCGACAAATTTCTGCTCTATGGAGAAACACGGCAAAATGTAACTGCAGCTCGTAGGCTTAACTGGCAGTGCTTTAAAAGTGATGTTAATGAACAATAATAATAATAATAATAATAATAATAATAATAATAATAGGCCTAATAATAATAATAATAATAATCACAATCACAATCACAAACTACAAATGTCTTTCAGAAAACTGTATTTAGCCACGGATCTAAATCAGCGACAATCGCCATCGCATTGATTTCATGAAGGCATTGCCCCTGTAATGTAGAAAATCCTTCGTGCCCCTTTTGTTTGATGACTTTTCTATAATCTTTTTTAAAACAGCGCAGATGGGCTACTTGGTGTAATACTCCCGGTATATCTTGACCGATAGCAACCGTTAGATTGGAAGTGTTTACTACCTACTGCGCATGTGTTACATTTATATTTAAATACTTGAGTTGTATTATACATACATACATACATACATAAATACATACATACATACATACATACATGTTCTGTAGAAAGTGAGGTCTTTCACTGCAAACCCAGCATTCTTCAATATTTCCTGTTTTCTGCCTTCCTCTCAGTTTCCGCATATAATCGACTTATCCTAATGTCATCTATTATTTCATACCTTCTTCTACCCCGGACTCGTCCCCCATTCACCATTCCTTCCAGTGCATCCTTCAGTAGGCAGTTTCTTCTCAGCCAGTGATACAACCAATTCCTTTTTCTCTTTCTGATCTGTTTCAGCTTCATTCTTTCTTCAAGTCTTTCCCACACAGCTTCATGTCTTATTCTGTCTGTCCACTTCACAAGTTCCATTCTTCTCCACATCCACATTTCAAATACTTCTGTTAATTTCTCTTCATTTCTGCGTAAAGTCTATGTTTCTGCCCCATACAATGCCACATTCCACACAAAACACTTCACTAGTCTCTTCTTTAGTTCATTTACCAGAGGTCCGCAGAAGATGCTCTTTTCTATTAAAAACTTCCTCGGCTATTGCTATCCTCCTTTTGACTTCCTGACCGCAGCTCATGTGTTTTTAGTTGGTTACTTAACGACGCTGTATCAACTACTAGGTTATTTAGCGTCGATGAGATTGATGATAGCGGGATGGTATTTGGCGAGATGAGGCCGAGGATTCGCCATAGATTACCTGGAATTCACCTTACGGTTGGGGAAAACCTCGGAAAAAACCCAACCAGGTAATCAGCCCAAGCGGGGATCGTTCCCACGCCCGAGTGCAACTTCAACCCGGCAAGCAAGTGCCTTAACCGACTGAGCCACGCCGGTGGCACAGCTTATGTCATTGCTTGTAGTACACTCCAAGTATTTGAAGCTGTCCACTTCATACTGCTTAAACTAAGACCTGTCGCCTCTTCCACCAATTGATTAATATTCCTTCTTTCAAATTTCCGCCATTTTGAATTATTCTTCTAATAAAGCTCTTAACGGAACACTCAACTATATTGTGGAACTTTTTTCCTATTTGACATATCTTTTTCCAATTTGTAGAAAAAGTTTAATATACACATAGAAAGTAACATGCAAAATCTCAGCTCATTAGATCTCATCCTATGACCATGGTGTTCGTCTTGTTTGCATTTATTTGCATCCCATACTGCTCACAGCTATCATTTAGCTCCAGTAGCATATTCCTTAGTATCGCCTCCTCTTCTGCTAAGAACGCCATATCATCAGGAAATCTTATGCACTTTAAAATTCTTCCTTCTACTTTTACCCCTCCTATGTTCTGAAAATATTTCTTCACTAAATTCCTCAAGTAGATGTTGATCATGGTAGATGATATAGGGCATACTTGTCGTACTCCTCTTCCCATTTCACTTCCTTTAGACATTTCTTGTACTATTTAATTTTAAATTATGATGGTAAACCGTTAGTAAATTAAAATAAAATTCGTCGACTTCAGTACAGTCTATAGTTTCTTGGGATAAGACTGTATGATCCATAAAGGAAAGAGTCTAATGCTTTCGTTTTCACATGGACGAGCAATAGTAAAATGCACAGCTAACTTCGGATAATGGTCTACAATTCCGCTCTCTAAATTATTTCACCGAATAGTGGGACATGTCACTGCAATTTTATAACATAAAAGATTTGTTTCTCGAAATTGTGAGGAAAAACTTGAAGAAACGTAATTACACATTACACAAATTTAATAATCTTCTATTCGAGAATGTTTGTTTTACTGAAGAAATATATGGACGTAATAACGGAAATTGAAATTGTATCCAACAGAGACATACACTTCACAATATATACAACGTTGAAATATCAAACAGTTGAGAATTTATTGACTTACGCCATCGCAATGAAAACTTTAAACTTTAATACTGCACCACCATGATGAAGGATAAAATCGTAATTTCTAAAATAACGATAAATTTTACTATTTTCTGTAATATTAAATAACGTTTTATGCTACAGCAATGTAGAAATTTTAGTTACAAAAATAGACTTCAGAATAGTAATTTGTTAAAATTTGTATCATTCTAGTTATTGAAGAAAGTTACAATATGTAACACTGAAGAATCTTTCTAAATTTTATGCTTGCAATCGAAAATTACAATTCTTCTGCTGTAACAGGAAACTCCAAAGAATTTATTAAACGTGTAACAAAACCAGAGTTGGACTAAACTGCAATAATATGCAACGAAAATATGACTTTACATAGAGGTGAAGTGAACTCTGGGAGGAAGATAGTCGAAAAACAAGAAGAGACTCAGTCGCCTTATTCATATTGACAAATAGTGAGAACTGCGTGGAAAGACATCTTCATCGCCTCAATGTAACATATTCTGAAAATAATGCTGATATTATTATTGTGCAGTACGACGACCTGGATCAGTAATAAGAACAACGGCGGTGTGAAAAGGGATAAAGGAACAATAGAATGTCTTAAGACAACCCAAAGAACATTAAATGACATATAAAATATTATATTTGAAATGTAACAGTAATGATTAGTAAAAATGTAGACCTCTAGGGCAAGCGGAAAAATTTGTAAGGTGATTTATTATATACAGTAAGTGTAATAATAACTGCCAGCATATATATTTTGGGAAATCTTCAAAATTCAGATGGTCAAGACACATACAGAGGAAAGAATTAGCTCAAAAGCTAGCAGAAAATATGGAATTGGAAATGATTTGCGCAATACCTGACAGAATATAATCTTCTTCTTCTAAATTACGGGTGTAGATTACTTGGACACAAATGACCCCTTGTGCACCCCAGAAACTGGAGATTAACCCACAAGACCGCAATGC
Organism: Periplaneta americana; assembly: GCF_040183065.1. Taxonomy (NCBI): domain Eukaryota; kingdom Metazoa; phylum Arthropoda; class Insecta; order Blattodea; family Blattidae; genus Periplaneta; species Periplaneta americana. Next base: position 161,130,437 of record NC_091131.1, on the reverse strand, counting down.
CTTACCAGTTTTGCTGTGCTGCTGGGATTAATTTCTTCAGAAGAGGCAATATTTGCTTCCCGAGATAACAAAGCCTGATTGGCTTAGATCTGGGCAATCTAGCAAGATGTGAAATGATAATAAATAAAGAAACAAGAAACAAAAGTTGCCTAAATTCATGTCAAAAATATTATCCATCGTACCGAAAGTTACCTTAAACTTTAGCTATCGTGTATACATTTAAATGCATGGTACTACGACAGTGGGAAAAATCACAGACAAAAATAATGACATCAAGCAGTTCTTCATAATTTTCGTTGCACTGACATGCAGTGATTGAGTGCCTTAATAATGTGACTTTTATAAATTGAGACCAAAAAGATATGAAATGGAAACCTAAATACTGATGCAAGAAGAAAGAGTATGAACATAAATTGATAATGACAAAGAATGAATAATGGAATATACTTGCCCACATGGTAGGGAGGTTGGGATGGGCAGGGCGGGACTCGACATGCAGCCACCTCCACGTGGTGAGTCCTGGGTTGTTTCAGTTCAAAAGATTGAAACAAGCAAAGAGCTGCATGTATTCTGCGAATGATGGTACGAAAATGCATATCACTTGTTGGTGGTGCATTGTTCTACACATCTCCCGAGTTTGGAGTCGTTAGGGTCATTATTTCCGGGCTTTGCACTTTTCAAAAACAGATATCACCAAATCAGGTAAAATCACAATGACTTGTATTGAAATAATAATAAATATATTGTATAATATTTATTTATGATTGATCTAATTTAAAAATATATTTTGTCTCACGACACAAAATTCATTGATTTCACCAAAACATTTTTATTCTGTTTGATCACATACAGCACCAGTTTCGCCGTATGCAGTTGATATCACTACAGGATGGAGCACCGCCTCATTTTGGTGTAGGAGTGAGGGACTTCTTGAACCAGCAATTCCACGAATGGATATGCCGTCGTGACACAATAGGATCGCCACCCAGATCATGCGACCTGACGTCATGTGATTTTTTGCTGTGGGGTAAGTAATCCTGAAAAACAATATTTTTGCTCAAAAACCGCAAGTTCTGCATCAGTTGCGACGGATGATCGAATAGTCATTCGTGAAAATCGATGAAAATCGTGAGTTATGTTCTGTCATCTGTAAATTAGTTATGAACTGTGTATTGAGAAACAGGACTCTCCATTTTGAACAAAATATGTTAAGGAATGTGTAGTCAAATGTAAATTGAATGTAATTGAATGCAGCAGCAGCAGCTTTATTTTGCGTAGCAGAGTTAAGGCTATAAGGCCTTCTCTTCCACTCAACCAAGTTTCATAATATACATGAAATACTAAATTATGTCATAGATTATAAATCAACACAAAAGAAGATAGACTACCTTAAAATTACATAAAATAGGTATAGTAGAAATTTACAAATAGTCAAGATTAGTTACATAATATAAGGACAATGCAAAATAAAGTAGAAAATTACATATAATGAAAATCAGTACCATGACATAGGGGGAATATGTATATACACAACAGAGTTCTGCGTCGGACGTTTTCGCTCGAGCGCCAAGTTGTTTCATAGCATAAACCGATAGGTAGCGCACATGCATGATGGGTAAAATTGTCGCGAGCGATTAATCCTCGAACGGTATCAGCCGAGCGTTAGACATTCGTTCTTGTTACAGTGATGAACTGTGTAGTAACATCATAGATGTTTATCATTTCAAAATTATGCAGTGTTTAACTAACCTCTCAAAAACTTCCTTTAAAATGTAATATAAATGTTGTAGGTAAATGTTTTTTTTTTTTTCCCACACAGGAGTGATTTTGTTTTTGCCACATCTGATAGATGTTATTGGATGAAAATGTAATTACTATAAACGGGGAACACAATCACGATAATGCAAGAACCGTATCAACTTTTCTAGTAATAATAAGAATCTCTAATAATTTTAGTGTATCAATCTTGGCGTCTGTAACAGTTGTGCAGCATGATTATTCGTTTTATTATTTTTTCTGTGACGTTATCTCTGTACTAATATTGTTATTAATCTCCTGCTATATCAACAATAGTTTGTAAAACGTTTCTACATTGTCGCAGTATATAGGCGCAACACTATGTACGGACCTATCATATTATATATGTGGTAAATCAAATATTGAACAATTGTTAATTAGGAATAATAATTGTATATCGAAGTTTTTCATACTATTTTATTTATAACTTCATGTTACTGTTTTGGTACGTTCCATTAGAGTGTTCCATTAAACGCTTATCATCAACGCAGAAAATAAAGCCTTATTTTTACCATGTGAGCAAAACGTATGTGTATCTTATCTGTCGCCTTCCATACAAGATAAGACATGTCGGTGAGATGACCTTGTACTGTGCTTCTATTTATTACGAGCGTATCACGACCGATCTTATCTCACTCGAGGTTGCGACATTCGACCGAGTTGAAGCGAGCGATTTAACTCCAATGCAGCACTCTGATACACAATTTATAAGACATAAACTGCTCGACATAAATTCGACGATTAATTCACTTGAATAATATACAGTTAATATACTAATAGCAAAATACATGTGGGTTAAAATGTTGAATAGTAGAATCGTACTATATATAAGGCATACAGATACAAATGATTAAGTAATGTATCAAGATAATAACGGGAAAAAAGAAGAGAGAGGAGAAAAAAAAACTTGGTCATTTAAGACTATTTAGAAACTTCCGCTAGAGTCTAGTTCTGTTAAATTAATACATTTCTAAGTAGAGTGTACTTAAAAGATTTTAGACTCCGACTGCTCCTGATTTCCTGTGACAAGGAACTAAACTAAAGCAGAGGATAAAAAAATACAAAAGCAAAATCAAGAAGGATTTGAAAGCTGCCTTAGTGAAAGAGTGGAATAAATTTACATCAGCGGACACAAAAAAGTTGTTGGAATCTATGCCTCAACGTTTGGAAGCTGTGATAGAAGCAAAAGGTGGAAATACAAAATATTAAATGGTGCCTGAAAGTGAAAATAATCAAAAAGTATGTTGACTTTTGTACCTGAACGGTTTTTCTTTTGTGCGCTTAAGATGTTATTATATGAAACTGTTATTAATCATATATCCGTATATATGTTGTTTTTCATTTCCTAAAATGTCTGTTTATGTCACAGAAAGTGAATACATAATATTTTCTTTATTGATTTTGAATTTAAGTGTCATTTTTAGGGAGTATGTAGACTTTTGTGTCCGACTGTATATGGAAAGTTACTGACCTTAGCAGAGCATGCTTGACGTGCAAAAGTCCTGCTTCTATAGGCGTTTGGACATCCATGTCCTATTCCATTTCTATAAACATACTTTTTTTTTCTCTTGTACGGAGGAGGGGACTCGAACGCTTACATTCCAGCCTGAGGCTTATTGTGCTTACCACTCCTGTTCTTTGAATTATTGGGTAGCGGAACGGCCGCGCTTTTGTACAAGTAAAGCACGACGCACCGTGAACTTAATCCGAGCTATTGTACGGATGATAATTTTAAAAAAATTATGGGTTATTTAACGACGCTCGCAACAGCCAAGGTTACATCAGTGTCGCCGGTGTGCCTGTATTTTGTCCCTCAGGAGTTCTTTTGCATGCCAGTAAATCTACTGACATGAGCCTGTCGCATTTAAGCAAACTTAAATACCATCGAATTGGGCTGAGATCGAACCCGCAACCTATACCGACTGTATGGATGGTGATGATATGTGAATTAATGATAGCGAAATGAGTCCGAGGTGCTATTCTGCTGCAAGTGGTTGAGGGAAAACCCCGGAAAAAAACCAGGAAACTCTCAACCAGGTAATTTGTCTCAACTAGGATTTGAACCCGGGCCTGTTCGTTTCACGGTCTGACGTGGTAACCGTTACCCCACAGCAGTGGACTACAAAAATACCTTAGAACAAATTTTAAATACAATAAAGGCTACAATGTTAAAAATAACGTTCAATTAATTGAGATTTTAAAGAAAACTTTAACAGCAGACTTGCCTCGTTTGTACACAAACATTCCGGCCAACGGAACGATAGAAATAATACGATAAAACTTAAAAGATCAAAGTAAAAGCGATACAGAAACTGAAGAATTTACTAAATTATTACGTATTCATAACAGTCAAAATTATTTCACAATCAACGGGAAATTTTATAGACAGAAAGATTGGTTATCGATGCTTTCTCTCGATTTCTCTTCTTTCAGGGATAATGGCAGACAACTTGGAGGAAATAAATGTATTAATTGTAAGAAGAAATATATTATATTACAATAGATAAGATATGTAGACGATACCCTGATCACATATCATAATTAGACTTCGAAATTGAGGTACCAGTATGAGAGATACAGGAGACAAAATAATAATGAGAATAACGAATGAAAGTACTACGTATATCCATCAACGCACATTTCAGACGGAAATTTGATTTAATCACACTGTAAAATTTCTCGCTTTCTGACACTTTAATCAAGTTTGTCAATTCCTTTGCGGCCAGTTAGTTGACTATATTTCAAAATCAGGTCGAAAGTTCTCAACCCAAGGACTATCAATTTTCTTAACTACTGCTTCTACTCTCTGACGCTAGATCCATTTTTTCATTCTCTATGGAATTCGTGTTCATCGCTCAACACGTAACAATGCCGTCTTCAACAAAGGAAATGACATATTTGACCGCCATTACGCTTTCTGATTTTAATTAAAGCTAGCAAAGATAGCGCTTTATGGAGAGTATGTGTATTGAGGAGCTCAGTTTGATTCCCATGGGACAATCAGGATAAACCTCTTCCCACTAAGGTAAGCTTACTAAGTTATGTTATGATTTATGCTTGAAAACTGCAAAAATAAGTAATAATTATAAAAACAATTACGATTTGTAGCGTCAATGACGATTCTAGGACAAGCATATTAATTTAAAACACTACGAAACAAGTGACATAATTTAAAAAATACTGAGGAGAATGACGTTTATGGTTTTAATACATTACATTGTTTTATGACCATCCTACCTTATCCGTAAATACAAACAAAATAAATCGTGTAATAAAGCGCTTCTGAAAGTTTGGCATTCTGTGAATCATAAATTGTATTTAAATAGTATTTTAAAATTTGGAGAATACTGCAAACTGTATAAAAAGTCTCAGAAATACGAATTAATAAAAACATGAAACATCGCCAATAATATTATTGTGATATCGTAATATTACAAAATAAATAATAATTATTATATTTCATTAGTATTAATATCATTAATATTATCAAAGATCTAAAAAGAAATATAATATTTATCAGTTTCACATCAGGGTTCTCTTCGTTTGTATCCATGAACACAAATTACCTAAGAAGGGTAAATGCAGAAACAGAAATGAGACTATAGCTTTCCGCCCTAAAACCATATAATTGTAGAAAAAAGTGTGTACCCTTTAAAAAGGAACATATTCATCCCACCTAACAAAACAATTTAGTACGAGATTTTATTCTGGTTGAACCGTAAGTAATGTCATTAATATCAAGGGGTTATTCTTTGAGATATTTCAAACAAAATAGTTTAATACCATTTTGCTCGTTTTTATTTCCTTCTTGAGAAAACAAAAATACTGTACATGAATCATTTCATAGTGTATTTTGTGAAAGCTATTGAAATATTCCCCAGTATTATCGGTCAGTTTAAGAGAGCAATGTATTAAGATAATAAATGATTTAAATAATTTTATTTTAGTTTTGTCCTTTAAATGTGCAGAAATTTGATCCGAACAAATATAAGTTTTCGTTCTGCAAAGGAATTTTAAAACGCAGTGCACAGTGACAACGATGTAAAGGTTAATATTGCCTGCAGAGAGGCAGATACATGTTGTCGTAGGCCAGGTACCTACCCTGAACAGCTGCGATGATCGAGACGACGGTTGAGAAATGTAAACATAACCCACACGACTGATTTTGAAGACGTCTCGGAAAGTTGTATTCCTTGGATGTAAGTTTACCTGTTACCTCTTTAAAATATTAAGGTGGGAGGGAAATATTTCTATTTTCCTGAATGAAATGCTTGTAGCACGACAAATTGAGTTTTTTTTTAGTATAATTAAGTTGATTTGTGCGACGTAAAAATAAGTGAATAATTTTTTCGCATTGCATTTGTTCACCGAATATTTAATTAAAATTAAATTGAAAGAAATTAAAAATCTTATTATTTGTAATTTTGTTCGTTTAACATAAAATAACAAATCGTGTTTTTATTTTTGCCTGTAGAGTTTTAAATGTTTTAAAATCTTGTTTTTATGACGTGAACTAAGCATCATTATTTTATTAGTTCTGAGAATATTCAATTGAAATGGGAGTGTACAAATATTTCTTAATCTTTTAAATTTATTCTGAAATAAACTCACGTTGTTGTCTGTGCGCTCTGAATATTTAATTAAAATTAGGTTGTAGAGTTTATTTTCAATTTTTTCATAATTTTGTTTAACGTGAAGTGAGCAGTGTTCATTCTCCCTTCTCTAACACAGTATAATACAAAATTTAGACTCTATAATATCAGTATTTTTCTTATAAGTGTAAAACAATAGGCTATACGTGGCAAAGACCTTCAACTTCCCTGTTCGTAACAAGCCAGGTGAAGGGGTTGTTCAGAGGAACAGAGAATTATGTGTAGCCTACATCCTATTGATTACACAGAGTTGCACTATCTCGTAATTTATGTATTTTAATATTCACATTTTTCTGGAAAATTATTCAAAAGACAGCAAAATGGTACTTGACTTTTTTTGTTGCTCCTTACTAAAGGAATCGTCCACCAGAATTAATGACATTACTTACGGTTCGTACTGTATAATTACGTGTGTGAATTATTAAATAATACTGAAATATGAGGCTATCAAATGCAAAACTCTCCTTATCCAGGTAAAGTGATTTGTCAGAAACTAGGAAAAACCTCTGCAAGACAAACCGTAAAGATTTTGAAATGTATTTTAATGCTATCATTTTCTTACAAGGCCCTAAATCTAACATGCATCATATGAAAAATCAGAAAGCAATATTACGACAATGAAACACAATCTAATTTTGGATAAGGCGGGTTTTGCACTGTACTGTTGTGGATAAGACAAGTTTTGGTTGTTACAACATATGCTTTAAAAAAAAATAGCTTTAATTTTCTCATTTACTATTCACTATCTTTGCTTCATAACATAAATGAATAAAGTCTTATAATTTAGTGCAAATACACATACTATTCTTTATACAGAATGTCCCATTTATCTTGTGCGCCTATTATAACTTTTTTGTTTGGATAGGTATTGGAATTTTTGTTTTTGAGAGTTATGTTAGAACGAGGGCCTAATATGAGTGTAGAGATTTATTGCATGTAACTACATTATGGTACAAGATACACGTGACGTAATTAATTTTCAAATAGAACTACATAGTTTAATCATGTTACATTGATTACACACATTAAGACGAGTTCAAAAATGTATCACAATGTCACCTTCCCAATCACTAATAACAACAAAATGCAAAATGAATGCCATCAGAATGTGCTGTTTGTTGTGGTACCCCATTCATCTTGTGCATTGATTTACACAAAACGAAAGACGACTGACGTCCGTACACGTCGTGTGTTGTGTGTTTGCTGTCTTAACATGTAAACAAACCACAACAACTATCGAGGCCACAATCCACGTACAGTGGCCTGCACGTTCTCCGGACCTATCGCCACTTCACTTCTTCCTATGAGGAACTGTAAAGGACAGTGTTTACCAGGACATTCTGACAACACCAGACGACATGCAGCAACGCATTCAACAGGCTTGTGTGTCCATTCAACTAGCAACATGCCGGGCAGTCCTACCGTCTTTCGGGGAATGCCTTCGAATGTGCATTAATGTGAATGGTCACCATTTGGAACATTTTCTGTGATTCTCAAAGCATAACATTATCACATTGGAAGTAGGCCTACGTTTTTGTTTCATTTTGTTGTTATTGATTAGGAAGGTGACATTGTGATACATTTTTGAACTCGTCTTAATGTGTGTAATCAATGTAAAATGATTAAAGTAATGTAGTGCTTTTTGAAAAATTGATGTCACGTGTATCTTATACCATAATATAATTACATACACCAAATCTCCATACTCATGTTAGTTAATAATAATAATAATAATAATAATAATAATAATAATAATAATAATAATAATAATAACAATAATTTTATAATTTTAACAATAATGAAACTTCGAAATCCTTCTACACCACAAATGGGACTGTTGGGTTGGGTTAATTCATGATCAAATGAAAGTGAGAAATAAATTAATATTACAAATGAATAGCACACTTTAAAAGGAACTTACAAGCAAACCTTCTGATGGGGACAGATAAAAAAGTTAATTTTTTTTTCTTCCACCGTGTTAATAATGTCAAAAGAAGTGCTTATACAAATTTTGGCCACTCGACCGCAATTACGAGCACCATAAAAAAATAAGTTCGCCAGGGGCCGTTAACAGAAAAAAACACAATTTCATTGGTCAAATTTATTGGAACAAACACAACAATTATTCAGTTATTTTTCAACATATTTTTCACCGGAATTGAAACATTTCTCATTTCATGGGATCGACTGAGAGAGGTGCAGACGCAGTCAAACGCTGGTTCCGATCTAAGGCGGCTGACTTTTACGACACAAAAATTGAACCCATGGTATGAAAAATGTCTCAATTTCAGTGGGGGATATGTTTACAAATAGCGCAACAATTGCTGTATCTGTTGCAATAAATATTTCCATGCAATTGTGTTTTTTTCTATAAACGGCTCCAGGGAAAATCACTTTCTGGACGGCCTCGTATTTGGGGTCAAGTGGCCAAAATTTGTATAAGAACTTCTTTTGACATTATTAACATGGTGGAAGAAAGAAATTTAACTTTTTTATCTGCCGCTATCAGAACGTTTGCTTGTAAGTCAAAATTTGCTACTTTTCAGGAGAGCAAAGAAACTTATTTTCATGAATAGGCTACATACGAGTGTACCTGTCTCGTACCATAAATATCAACTTGATGGGAAAGATTTGACTAAGTTCCTTTCTTTGCAAATCACTACTTGATGGAAATATTAATCACTTCATCAGTAAAGAATTACAAATTTTTACTTAGTTTATTTCTAAAAAGTGCGATTCAAATATACCTACAGGTGGTACATATTAATTATAGGATAAAGTACACATATTTTAGGCCTATCATTTAATTACAGAAATATTTGTGTGAGCCGCGGTAATGTATAGTTAACTCTATTTGTTCCACATAAAATACAAATTTTTACTAAATTTCAATGTAATAATAATTCATTCATTCATTTGGTGTTCTCCCCAAGGGCAAGTCTTTCACTGCAAACCCAGATTTCTCCAATCTTTCCTATTTTCTGCCTTCCTTTTCATTTCCTCATATGATCCATATATTCCACACCTGTGGAGTAACGGTCAGCGCGTCTGGCTGCGAAACCAGGTGGCCCGGGTTCGAATCACGGTCGGGGCAAGTTACCTGGTTCAGGTTTTTTCAGGGGTTTTCCCTCAACCTAATACGAGCAAATTCTGGGTAACTTTCGGTGCTATGTGATCTGAGTACTACTGTAATTCTGATGTTTGTGTAAGGGAAACTACCCCTTTATAGGGATGAATTTAGACAGAATTAATAACTTGCTTCCTATGTAACATAATTTTATGAAACTTGATGCAGAACTTAAAGGTAGCTATGTGATCTGAGTACAAATTCTGATAATGTTTGTGTAAGGGAAAATACCCCTTTATAGGGAATGAATTGAAACAAAATTTATGACGTCTTTTTCTTACCTAATGTATTTTCATGAAACTTCATGCAGAACTTGAAGGTACCATATGTAACTGTTGAATTTTAAATCTTTTTTATGTCTAATATTCTTGGTGTCATGTTCGATAAGAATCTTTGTTGGTCTTATCAGCTTTATGATCTTTATAATCCTTAGACAGTATAAGGGGGGCGAAGGCTAATTGGGATTTCCTGGTCTCTGACTGGGTCAAAAACCCTGATGGATCTGATATTTAACTCTTGTGGTGAATTTCGGTGAAGTCCGGAGGGCCTAATTAGTCAAATCCACTCTCCTCACCTCCACGTGGGGCCCCCTGGGATCTTTTAAGATGCGAAAGAGAGAGTGGTATGCGGAGAGCAATGGGAAGCTTCCGCATTTATCCATCCCAGAGAAGAATAAAACAAAATTATGCCATGATGCGTCCATTCTTGGTAAAAGAATCCGGACGTAAACTATCCCCCCAATCGGATGTCCGGGAGGGGGATACCGAGGAAGGACGTAACATGGCGGAAGCCATCACCGATGAAGAAAGAAGAGCTAGAGAAACTCCAGATCTGCCAGGTAAGATGGAAAACTTGAAGGAAGCATGGAGAAGAAATAAGTGGGTGTGATGGGAATATCAGAAGGGAGGTGGAACAATGGTGGAGAGTTGATGAGTGACGTGTAGGGTTCGAAGTTGATGAAATATCAAATTTTTTCTGATATCACAGACAAAGCGAGATACGATATAAACTCGTTTAAATTCAACACGAACCAATATAGCCTATGACCACTTTTTTTTATTTTGCATTTACTCGCACTTTTTGTCTTTTATTGTTTACTGATCATTTTTTAGGAAATGTTCTACTTTTTGTTGCAATATTGCCCTTTCCTTGTTTCGAACGGAATTTTTTACGGCGTAAACATAGCCTACATTCCAGAACCTAATGCAGATTGTGTCATGCACTGACTTCAGTGTTTTTGATGAAGATTTTTCACCAGCGGACCTTGGTCACTTCACGTACTGTATGTGGCCATGACGTCAGTTGAAGGAGAGAAGAGCTTTCCAATACACAGGAATGTCTTTCAAGTCTGAGATCCTAGAAATCATTATGATGTCATATTTTTTACAATTTTAAAGCCAAGTTATAAGTCATTTTCCTGTGACTTTTAGGTCATCAACTTCCGAGCCCTAATTGCAAATAAATGTAAAATATACACAATGCTTTAACTTGTAAGTCAAGTAAATAAACATTTATTATTTATACAGACATAGCCTCTGGCTACGTGTGGATGTTAAAATGTTCAATAACACATAGTAATGCGAACAAAATAAAAAGTTTGAGGAAAGAAAAGCAAACTTAAAAGTGTGTAATTTAGTTATATGTTGTTCAATGTTATATTGAGTTTGCACTGCTTAACAGGTTCTGTGCCTACCAACAGCCCAATTAACATCAGGTGGGCTGTGGAGAACTGCATAAATGACGACGAAGACGACGTTTATATACCTGATATAGAAGAGATGCCTTCTGTTGACAGTAAGTGAACTATATCCACCATAAACATTCACTTACAGCTAATAAAAGCATGTTCAGGGCAAAATTTGAATATTTTTATTTCAAAATTTGCAAGTTCTTGGTCACATATGAGTAAACGAGGTAATAACGACCTTATGTAATTGTAAGGAATAGTAAAGACAAAGAGGGGAAGGAACTGGCCGGCCTAACCCATTATCTCCTGACTTAGTTGCCTCATGAGTGGTACCTTATTGGTGTCACTTTGAGTTCATACCTGTCTTTTCCGGCAATTGACTAAACAACAACAGTATTGACAATTTATAGAGATTGTTTTAAAAAATGGACTGGAAGTAATCAAAGTGTTAGGGAATGTTAGCTAAGAATTGTTAGAGGTTGAATTGCACCGTAACTTTGTCGGCAAATGTGTTACATGCAATCATACCTGGGGAATCACCAGTGTCTTGTCCTGAAAATTGATACCTGGTCCAGCTGAGGAATGTTCTAGGAAATAGTTTCAGGAGAGCAGCAAGGAACCCGAGACATTATTATCATGAACGAGTAGACGCAAACTGATCTACGCGGGCAGATTGGTTCACGACTGGAATAACGCTAAAATTATGTTTTAGAGTACAATTTCTGTAACTTTTTTTTTTTTGTTTTTTATTTTGTTTGAAGAAGACAAACTATATCCCAAGTAATGGTTCGTTTTTTATATATATTTTTTGAGTCAGGTCAAGCCTAATAATAAGTGATAGGATTTGGGCAATAATTATTCCACTTTCTGTTGAATAAACTGAAACATCGGTCACATGACTCTGTGAAAAAAAATTCCATTTTCGAGTTATTCAAGAAATAAAAATCACTGCACCCAGGCTCGAATCCGCTCTTTTCTGCATGATTCGCACATATCTGAGCCATCTGAGACGAGACGGAGGACTTCAATTCTGCGCGGTCTGTCAGTACCCTCACCGAGGTCTGAATATAGTACACTATATAGACGGGCCAATTCAACAACTCAGAATTTAAAGCTATGAGAAACCAGAATTTTAAAGCTGTGAAAAGTCCAATTAACGCATTCTAATTATTTGAAACTTACAGTATAACTATATGAAACATCATTAACAGAATTCTGGAGTAATTGGTTACTCACACGACATATTGCTTTAAAATGCAGTTTTCTGAAAACTTTAAATTTTCAGTCGTTTCCTTCTAAACTGGGTCGTTCATATCAATTATACAACAAATCCATTTTCTTCGTATTTTCTCAAGTGCGTTTCAGAACGGTGTACGACAGCACTCGAAATAGAATGAATGCTCTATGTCTCTGAGCATGCGCAGTTGCTTGTATCTGGAACTTAGAATATTCAAAGGGCCAGTACTTTTTTCTTATAGTGTACATAATCACGGCTCCCTAAAAATGATTTACTTATTGTTGATAGTTTAATGACGTACATGTTATCATTCTTATCTAATATGCACTCTCTATCTTGTTCATTAGCTAGCAATCAGTGTGATAACGACGATTTCCACCCAGCATTATTGTTGTTGTTTAGCCTACTGTTCGAAGACAAGTCTGAACCTCACAAGTGATACTAAGAAGGCACCACTTATGAGGTAACTAGGTCAGGAGATTATGGATTAGGGTGGCCAGTTTCTTTCCCACTCCAGTGCATACAACGCCGACTAGCTATATATTACACTAGTCAGACTTCAGATGCATACAAACAATAACTTCTTCCTCTGACACACATCGTCAAGTGAGATGTGCTGTCTGATAATATATGTACATATCAGCCAGAAACTCAATATTGCTTTTTAGCTCGACCCAGAAGAGGAGAGGAGAGAACCTCGGCTGCAGCCATGCGGGAATCGGATGGGTTCCAGATAATCTACATAAACGAACATTTCACCTATTCCTCCTCTTCTGAAGGTACAGTAATATTTCAAAGTAGGGAAGCAGTAACTAAACACAATGACTACAGGGTGTTTCAGAAGGAATAGTAAATGTATTAGAGAGCGGTAGCATGGACTATTGTGTGTAAAATAGTTCATATAAACATGTGTCCAATTTGTAATGTGTGTGAAAATACAGCTCTTAGAATGTTACATATAGGTAATAAATGTTAGAAATTATATGAAGCAAATGACTACGCACAAAGGAATAGTACGTGTCGCTCTTGTAAGATCGTCTGAGGGTAGCACTGATCATAAAGGGATGTAGAGAAATAGCCGTTGGCTACAAAGATGGGCATGTTCGTCCAGCATGACGGGGCGCCTGTATATTTTAGCCTCCAGGTAACTCACTTAATATCACATTCCGCGAAAGATACATCAACCGTGATAGTCACGTGCATTGGCCAAGGTCCCCAGGCCTTAATCCTGTCGATTTTGTCTTTGTACAAAACCTAGCAAACACAAGGATCAGATTATTGGTCGCTCGCATTATGAATAAAAAGGAACGACAAGAATAACAGAGCGGAAGAATGCATTGAACTGTTGAATTGTATTGTAAATAAACACTAAGTGCAATTGTTAAGTCATTTGTGTTTCCTCCTTGTCTTGTAGGCTTGTTATGCACAACATAGAAACAGTTGTATTTCCATACCCATTGAAAATTGGACACTTGTTTATATAAACTTTTTTACTCAGCATAGTACATACTACCGCCGTCTAAATATTCACTATTCCTCCTGAAACACCCTGTATTTAGAAAAAAATTACCTACTCATCTGTCATTTAAACTGCAGAATGATTCTCCCGTTTTGTTTGTCAAACTCGTCTATGACGACATCGTAAAATATAAATTGTTGGGACAGTACCTTAAAACATTTTTCAATTTCAAAACTGCCAACTGTGACATTCGCTTTGGCGTACCGTAAAGTGGGGATATTTCGGACGCAGGGGTAACATCAGACAGTAATTCAATTTATCATATTTTATGTTGGTAACACCAGTTCACCAATGGCTCTTTAAAAATGTGCAGAAACCAAAGAGTTTGTAATACTTACTAGAGAGACATACTCGTGACTGGCAGGCAAGAAAAATGTCACAAATTGAATCGGCTAGCAACCGCCATTAAAGGGATTGTTTGCGGCGTGAAATTCGAAAACAGTACCACAATACATTGATGTAGCCTGGTGATAGACACTGTTTTAAACATCTTTTACAAAGGATGAGTCGTGATGAAATAAACATGAATGGCAGAGGAGCGCTATATGTATTAAAGTATTATAATGATTCATCTTTGGCGATATTCTAAACAATAAATTAAATCACCCATATACATTCGGGATAAGTACGTGAAATATTGAATAATGGCAATGTCAACATTAATTTTCAGTATTACTAGTATTGTTTTAAGGACATAATAATGGATATTTACTGTAATATTTAAAATGATCTATATTTCAGTTATTTCATGCAAAGGAAGAGGAAGGTATATGGGGCTTAGAAAATATTTAGTGGTGAAATATGAGATCATAAAAATTCTGGAAACTGATTTAAAATATAATGAGAATAAATTTTATCACAAAACAATCAACTCATTGCGTAGTTATATATTATTTTAATGTACCGAAGTACATATGATATTTCCATGCAGATATTCTGCGTCATCATACGATGAAAGAGTAATGGAACGGAGAAAAATTCTCTCCGGCGCCGGGATTTGAACCCGGGTTTTCAGCTCTACGTGCTGATGCTTTATCCACTAAGCCACACCGGATACAACCCCGGCGTCGGATAGAATCGTCTCAGATTAAGCTCCAACTCTTGGGTTCCCTCTATTGGCCGCCCTGTGCACTACGTCATAGATGTCTATAAACGTAGGACCGAAGTCCACACATGTGCTGAGGTGCACTCGTTATGAGTGACTAGTTGGCCGGGATCCGACGGAATAAGCGCCGTCTTAAATCACTTCGTGATTTACGCATATCATATATATTATTTTAATGTACCGAAGTACATATGATATTTCCATGCAGATATTCTGCGTCATCATACGATGAAAGAGTAATGGAACGGAGAAAAATTCTCTCCGGCGCCGGGATTTGAACCCGGGTTTTCAGCTCTACGTGCTGATGCTTTATCCACTAAGCCACACCGGATACAACCCTATATTTTCACTAATTTCTTTGCATTTAATACAACCAAAAACTAGAAGTACATACTGTACAAAACGAAAATTACATGATTAATTCATTTATTGTGAAACAAGACAGTTTTAGACAGATATAGTCTGAGGATTTTCTTATGCACTCTGCTATTATAATCCACTGTAATGTGATGGCACCTAACCCTTACATACATTGTTGAAATCAACCTTATAAACCTGATTAATGTGTTTCTGGAAAAACTTTATCCAAGAAATATTCCGACAATCTGCAAACACATTCAAAGGAGGAACTGCATTTGGAACATTCTTCCAAATATTAAGATATGCATGCTTTCCTGGGCATCCTATAATAATAGCTATGTTCGAACAAATATTTGCGGCGCAGTATTTCACAATTTTCTTATTATTTCCCTTCAAGTGTACTTATATTTATTCGTACTCCTCAATAAGCATGAACTGCTCGCACTCCTGGCGAAGCATCAACTCCCTTTAATGGCGGCCGAACAGTGGTTCAATTTTGTACGCGAAACTAGCGCCGTTGGTGTCTCTAGTTATGTATTACAAACTCTTTGGCAGAAACATACGAACATAGTAAAAAGAACGGAAAAGATGCTAAGAACTGGTGTTACCAACATAAAATATGATACATTGAATTATTGTCCGATGTTACCCCTGCGTCCGAAATATCCCCACTTTACGGTATAGAGTCTCTCACAAATGTCTTTACTCTGTTGAGAACAGAGAGGAAGTAGTGGCAGGAATTGTTAGTGAAGTTCACAAACTTTGACAACTGCAGAGTTGGCTGTCTCTAGTTAATTTTCCTTAATAAAGTTCAACAACTCACTCAAGCACTCAGAGATAATAAAATATATTAGGTCTTGAAACTTTTAACTTGCTGTGCTGTAAAAACAGTAAAACGTGACTTATCAGGTTTTTCCCCTGTACTATTCATATGATAAATGATACGACATGACATTATATACGATACGATACAGTGTGATATAATATGATATGATGGGATATGATATGAAGAGCAGAGGGGAAAACGCGACAAAATCAAAATAATTCATTTTCTGTAATAATAGTAATAATAATAATAATAATAATAATAATAATAATAATAATAATAATAATAATAATAATCCGTGACGCCACAGCCCTTGAAGGGTCCAGGCCACATCCGGTTGCTGGTCTCACGTTCACATGCCGAAGCAGAGGTGGACGATCATCCAGTCAGATTGGAGGTATCGTGCCGTTAACACGATGGTCCCCCCAGCCGTTCTAGCTCGCTTTCGCAACCGAATTTCGCTACCCTTCGTAGCCCCACAAGTGCATCACGTTCCTTGATGGCACAGATCCCATACACTGGTCGAAATGTAATGAGAAAATTTCTTCCCCCATGAGGACTCGGACCAGCGCGCATTCCATAACGCGACTCCTAGGGAGGATGCCTTAGACCAGCTGTGGCGAAAATGTGATCGTGCGCCGAGCCACTGTGTAACCTGCAACGTGCATAGGTGCTATGGAGGGAGGCGGACACCCGAAGGGGAAGTGAAGCAACTGTGTGACATATTAACGGATTTCATTTTCTTATGTCAAGCACTTAAATATAATTTTATACAGTATCAGGTTACAAACTAATGTTTAGTACGCGTAACGAAGAAAGAAATGAACAATGAAACATAGGACACATTATCACAACTTGTTAATTGTCTTCAGAATGTCTCTGCGACAGAGTTTCAAAATCAGGAATGATGTCACTTACTGCCGGTCGTAGTTCATCACGAAGGTATTTGTCTGTCAGTCGTGATCTAAATTTGGTTTTTACTATTTTCATTGTTGAAAATAATTTTTCACAAATGTTGTTGTTGTTTGTTGTTTTCTAATGCCAGGCGTTTGACAATAAAGTCATTTGACCTCTTGCACTCCAATATTTTTCAAAGATATTATCATGACCAGCCACTGAAGCACAGATTTTGAGGTGTTCCGAATCCATTTCTTGGTTTGAGTTGCACAATGGACAGTTAGGGGACTGATATATTCCAATTCTATGCAGGTGTTTGGCCAAACAATCATGGCCTGTTGCAATCTAAATGCAGCTACAGACGATTTTCGTGGTAAATCGGGAATTAACTGTGGATTTTGACGCAGAGAGTTCCATTTTTTCCCTTGGGATTGTGTTATCAAATTTTGTTTGTTGAAGTCTAAGTATGTAGATTTAATAAATCTTTTCACAGAGTAATACGTAGATTTAGTAACAGGTCTGTAAGTAGCAGTGCTGCCCTTCTTTGCTAAAGCATCCGCATTCTCGTTTCCAAGGATTCCACAATGGGATGGTATCCATTGGAATGGAATTCTTTTATTGAGTGATATTAATTGAGAGAGCATTTTAGTTATTTCTGCTGTTTGAGATGAAGGTGTGTGTTTAGAGACTACTGACAGAATAGCTGCTTTGGAGTCTGACTATATAACTGCATTCCTAAATTTACTGATGTGGCATAGAAGATTCCTGAGACTTTCACTTATTGCAATGATTTCTCCATCAAAACTTGTTGTTCCATACCAAAGAGGTCTATGAAGTGAGAAGAGACAGCACGTAACACCTGCACCGGCACCTTGTTCTCTGGAGATCAAGGATCCGTCAGTCTATAAATGAAGCCAGTTTTGTGGAGGGTATCTAATATTAATTGTCTCTAAAGACAATTGTTTTAGCATTTCAGTGTTTACTTTTGATTTCAGTATTTCTTCTGTTAAATTTAGATTATATTCCATATTTAATAGAGTTAAAGGGTTTGGTTTAATTTGTACGTTTTCTTGTAAATACGGGATATTGATTTTCTGTTTTAATTCTTGAACAATGGATATGAAACATTTAATATTCTCATCATATAGGCAGCAAAAAAATGCGTCCTCCCATCCTCCTTGAAACTTTTGTTTTTGTAGACGTACATGGTTTCCAGAGAGACATTGGACGATATGCCACTCGCAGGTCAGAGACAAATACAAATGGAACGGAGTTAGACTCCAGTGAGTGAGAGGGTGGGGGTAGGGAAGGTAGAAAACAAGAGAAATGCATAGCCATCATTGCGAGCCACAATGTGCTCGGGAGTCACATTTTCGCCACGGCTGGTTTGGAGTAAAAGAGAAACATTTTTGGGGAAGTATTACTTACATATGGCTATAACTAATGATATGTTATGAGTGTATTATGAAATTAACAATAAAATTAAGGATTTATTACTTTTTGACCCCATTTAGCTATAGTTACCCTAGTTCTTAGTTCTCGGTGTAGTGTGCGTCCCGGTAATAAATTCGCCTAATGAAAACTAGAAGATCTATTTCAAAGTTTCTCAAATTGCTATATATTTGGTTGTGACCTATCCCGTGATTAGAAAGTTCGCTCACTCTTACATGATCAGAAAATTGTATGCCAGATACCTTTGAACGCCAGTGTGCACACAGACACTCTACATTTAGAAGCCATCTGTAAATAAAAGAATAAGGATAAATTAAAATCATTTGTTAAATAAATTTCGAAATTACTTTTATTTCAGGTAATTAAATGTATTTTTCTTTAAGGCTATACGTGTGTTAAAGTAACTTTACTACGCGCTTTAAATTTTGATCCACGTACAGACTGTCTCGTACCTATTTATCATGTTCATTACATTCGCTAACAATCATTTTATTACGAAGATTAAAGCACAGAATTATATTGCGTTTCAGATGGACTCTGCAGCGACCCGACGCGCCTCAGCGAGGAAAGCTCAACATCCGGCTGGACTACCCAGAGCAGCGCAGCCAGTGTGTCAGAAGGTACCTACAGCAATTGTTTACATTCTGAGGCGGTGGCACTTTTAGCTATGAACAAAGTTCGAATATCATTGTAAATAAAAGTATAGGTATAAGTTAATTTCATTCCATAAATAAAATCCGAAATTACTTTTGTTTCAGTTTATTGAATTTATACGTGCGTTAGAAGTAACTTTACTTCGCACTTCAACTTTTGATTCACGTACATACTGTGTACTGGCTATTCATTACATTCGCTATCAATCATTTTATTACGACGATTGAAAGACAGAATTATATTGCATTTCAGATGTTTGCTACAGCGAGCCCGATCTGAGGCACTTCCACTACTACTACGCCAGCATGAGATCCAGCTCGCCTGCACAGCGCAGCGCAGGTACAGTACTTGTCTACATTCTGAACAAGTAGGCTAAATAAAAGAATAAGGATAAATTAATTTCATTTTTTAAAGTAAGATGAAAGAATTACTTCTATTTCGGTTCACTTGCGCTTATTTTGGCTGCCGTTTAAAATATATAGTCCATATTGGCATATACAATTGTGTTACCCCAACACACAGAAATGCTAAATGTGTTTCCATGTTAAATTGTCTATGTTCTAAACTCTTCATAGTAAAATGGTTATCACAACATGACCCTCGTGTTCGGAATCCATTTTGTTCTTTTGTCTTCATAAAGATGTGATAATTTATTTTTCATTATGGTTGAACAGATTTTATAACCTGATTTGAGAAGACGTATGCCTCTATAATTTTCACATTGCTTTTTGTTTCCTTTCTTATAGATGGGCATTATAATAACCTTTTGCCAACTTACTTTCTGGGGGGTTTGATCCTGCCCAAATATTGTTTAAGAAGCATAAAAATCTATAAGTAAATTCTTCTCCAGCGCATTTAAGAAGCTCTGTATTTAAACCATCTTCACCTGGAGCTTTTCCGTTTTTTTTTTAGAGTTTTTACAGATCTACTTCAATGAGTTCGTCTTAAGTAGGGGGTGGATGTTAATGAAAAGTCATCTTCGTATTTCTGACATTATGACGATGCCTGTTAATATAGACGTCCTTTCTATGTTAATATAAATGTAAAAAATTAAATTCTTATATTTCATTTTTGCATTTTTTTTACGTTTCTGAACTAATAGGTCAGTTTTACATTTCTTTTCCGCTTTTTCGGTCATTTTTAATAACTTGAACAACTTTTAGATCATTTTGAATGCATTTCACTTTCTTCTTTACATATAGGCCTGTTAAATCTTTTCTAAGCAAACAGTTCAGTAGTAGGTCCTACTAGTAATTACCTACTGAATAAGTGAATAACAGTGAAGTTTGGTTTCGTAGTTTGAAAGAAACTCTAAAGTCTATTATTTCTTTTATGCCATGGCGATGTTATTCTAATAGGGGATACAACTAAATAAAGATCCGTCTCTAATTCGTTTACTCCAAAGTGTTTAAGTGAATGCTTTGTTGACGTGAAGGCATTTCGTGGTATACGAGTAGCTTGTAGCCACGTAACTTATCCTTTTCAGTTGGACATTTGAGAACTGTAACATAACACTCTCATTTATAGCACTCTGGTAATTGTTGGTACACACAGGCATACAACATTTAGGAGCCATCTGTAAATAAACGAATATGGGTAAATTAATTTAATTTTTTAATGAAAGTACAGTATAAACTTTCTTTATTTCAGATCCCTGAATTTATTTTTCTTTGAGATTATACTTATATTAGAATTAACCCTTATTACGTGCTTCTCTTGAATTCCTGTCAGACTTTACTTTTATAATTCACTTATTGTTAACAGTCTGGTGACGTGCATTTTGTCATGCTACTGCCCGTCCGTCAAAACAGGGGAAATCACATGACAATTTCTTACTTAGGATAAGGGGGCCTTTTTCTTTAAATTATTTTAAACAGTTGTCACGTGGTCGTCAAAACAGGGGAAATCACATGACAATTACTCACTTAGGCTAAGGGGGCCTTTTTCTTTAAATTATTTTAAACAGTTGTATAATACTACGTAAACTTCCAATTTCGTACAGAAAATAATTGCAGAGGTGAGCCTAACAACTCAGCCACTAGCCCTTACAGAGAGGACAGGAGAAACGAGTGCGGCAACCCGGGATGCAACATAACCATTCGGCCGCACAATACCTATTTATATATACTCTTCATAGTTAGCAATCAGTGTATTATGAAGATTTCAATTCAGAATTACACTGTATTTGACCTCGACGTGAAACAATTGCAGATGAGCTGGCAACAACGATGATGGCAGACGCTCCCACACAGACTGGCGAGAGCAGCGTAGACGCTGTTACTCAAACGGAGGAGAACAGCATAGACGCTGTCACTCAAATGGAGGAGAGCAGCGTAGACGCTGTCACTCAAATGGAGGAGGGCAGCGTAGACGCTGCCACTCAGTCTAAGGAGAGCAGCATAGACGCTGCCACTCAAACGGAGGAGAGCAGCGTAGACGCTGCCACTCAAACGGAGGAGAGCAGCGTAGACGCTGCCACTCAAACGGAGGAGAGCAGCGTAGACGCTGTCGAGGAGCAGTCAGCAGAGGATGAAGATGCGGGGAGACGTAGGAAGAAGAATCGCTGCTGGTCACGTTTCAGGCAAGTATTTCGTAGGGTTTTTCGTCTTTTTAGGCGTAGGTAGTATAAATAATGTATGTCTAAGAGCCATGTTCTGATCTGATCATGGCTTGATTGTGGTGGTAGTAGTAGCAGTAGTGGTAGTAGTAGTAGCAATGGTAGTAGTATTAGTAGTAGTAGTAGTAGTAGTAGCAACAGCAGCAGGGTAGTGGTAGTAGTCTTCCTTTGCCTTCCCTGTATCCTATTCCTGATAACTATGCAATATGCAATACTTCTCCACATACTCTGGTTTAGAAACACTCTCGGCTACTAACTATCCTCCTCTATTATCATTGCTGCCTTTCATTACTGTTGTCCCTAATTTTCTGTTTATCTTTAATCATTTTATATTCACTAATTATCCATATTCCACTTTCTCATCTACATTACAATATTACATTATTTGCCCTATTTTTCACTTACCTTTTCTCAGAACTTCACTCTTGAATTCATTCAATGTTCCAATATTTGTAGTACTTCCTTGCTACCACTTCTTGGATTCACTTATCACTTTTCCTCTTTAATTGGTATAGCTTTTATGGTTCACTCTTCATACTTGTGCTTACTTTCACTTTTTCTCTATTGCACTTCCCAGATTCTTCCTTCTCTAGTACATGAAACACGGAATATTCTTTACTTACGATTTGTAACTCTCTTTAGTACTTTCCTTTTTACTGGTTTATTCTATTCGGTTCCCCATAATACTTAATTATTTATTCCTCGATATTTATCTCAGTTCCAATTTAGTTACACATAACGATCCAATCCCCACTTTGTTGTTTAGATTAAGATCGCTCAAATTACACAACTGAAATTTACAGTAGAGGAAAGGATTTTCATGGAAGACTTATCTGCAAAAGAGGAATTTCGGAAAGATAAAAAAAATCCTAATATTATCGTCACACATAGTAACAAATAAGAAATACCTTCGAAATTCCTGATACCAAGGTGAAACACAGTTTAGGCTCGCACTGTCTGTACCGACGTATTGAGAACCAACTAAATTAGTTGTACAATTCTGTCTCACTCAAAATAGGATTTTCAAAATAAAAGTTGAGTAACTGTATTAGGTGTAGGAAAACTGTCGAAAGCATAGTTTGTACAGTTTATTTTTACAATATGATAAAAAATATAATTCAATGTAACAGTTGTATGACCACGCTTTTGTGAAATCTATGAACACCACATAGAACTTCTCCCTTTCGTTCAAGGCATCCCATATGTTCTTTAGTAGTGCTTCTATTGCTGTTAATGTTGATTTCCCTTTTCTGAATCCTAGTTGGTTTTCGGATAGCTGTTCTTCTATTGTTTCAGTTATATTGTTTGTTATTATTCTTGTAAATATTTTGAAGGGGGTGTTTTCTAGCGCTATTCCTCTATATTTACCTGGGTCATTGTGGTCTTCTGACCCTTTGAACATTACTTTTATTGTCGATTGTCTCCATTGTTCAGGTATGGATGCTGTTTCTAGACATTTGTTGTAAAGTTTTGTCCATACTGGTGTCATTATTTGGGCTGTGTCTTGGATGTACTCATTGTAGAGCCTGTCTGGGCCTGCGGCTTTTTCATTTTTGGTGTTAAATATTGCATTTTGGACCTCTTCTATTTTTAATGGTGTCCATGCTTCCGTGTCTTGCTGGGTTTCCTTGGGATTATGATCTGGTTTATTTGTTATCATTTTCTTGTTTAGTATGTTACAGAAGTGTGTCTCCCATTGTTCCATGGATATGTATTGGGTTGGGGTTTGTTTCCTTGGTCTCAGTGCGATGTATGTGTCTGTCTTTGCTTCTTCCGCGATTCTTCTACCTTCAGCTTCCCAATAGTGGCTTTTCTTCTCCTTGATTAGCTTCTTGTATTGTTTTCGTTTTTGAGAGTATGTTCTGAGGATTGTCTCGCCTGCGCTTCTTTTTAGGTGCTGTAATGTTTCCAATAGGTCCTTCCGTAACATATAGCACTCCTTATCGAACCATTTCTCAGCCCTTCTGTTTTTCTTTGGTTCCGCAGCCTGTCTTAGCATGTCTTCTATGGCTTGTGTTGCTTTTTCCAAGTCTTCGTTTTGTATGTGCATTTCTATTTCTCGTATCGTGTTTGCTTGTTCTTCTACTTGTCTAACATTGATGACGCGTGAGAGATTTCTGTTTCTCTTCTTCGTGTTCCACTCCATTCCACTTTTATGTTTATTTCCATGGGGGTGTGTTTTGTTATTGGGTCATGACTTGCTGTCCATGACGGTGTTATACTGCCCCGTATTGTTACTCTTATTAGCGCGATATCTATTATACTTTTTTCGTTATGCGAGAAATACGTCGGTTCCATTGGGTCGTTTAGTAGAGTGAAACCGTCTTCTTGTAGCTTTTCTATGATTATTTTCGATTTGTGTGTTTGTATATCCAGTCTACAGTTGAGGTCGCCTGCGATGATTATTGGTTTGTTTTGATTACTCTGTGTGATCATTTGTCCTATTTCATCCTTTATGTTAATAGCCGTTTTGTTTGGTTGGAAGTATGCTGCTATTATTGTACACGATTTTATTTCCGTTAAAATAGTGTGTTCCAGTAGTCTTGTTGCCTTTATCGGAGTATGTTCTGGTCTTCTGAGAATAGATACTCCCCCTTTCGGTCTTCCTCTTTCTCCGTGTGTTAATATGAGGTGTGTACCGTGGAAATCAGGGTGTTCCCAGTTTTCAGTTAGAAAAGTTTCTGTTAATATTGCTATGTCGTATCCATGGAAGAAATCTTGTGGCGTTAGATCATGGCATTCTTAAGGCCTTCTATGTTCCATAGCATGATTTTGAGATTTTCCGTTTTTTCTTTCTTCTTACTGTTTAAGTTTTCTTCATTACTCGAGTATGACTCCCTCATTTCCGCGAAAAAATCTGCGAAACGTAAACCTTCTGACGATTACTCCTTGTGACCAGAATCCTTCTGTTTTAGTCTCTTCTAGCTTATGGAATGGGATGCCTACTTTGAATGACTTGGTGTCGTATTTGGTTGTCAATTCTTCGCAGGTAACGTTGTCCTTAATTTCTCTCTTCTCCAGGAATCTCTTTATTGTCTCGCCTGTTGCCTCTGGTCTCAGCCTCCCTACATACAGCCAGGCCCTTTTCTCTGCTGCTCGAAGATCTTCGATTCTTGATCTTGTTCCTGCCCCTATTTTTTGTTGTCTGCCTGATCTGTACCGTTGTCCATTGTGGTTCCTCCTCCGTGTTTTTGTTATCTTCGCCGTCCTCTTCTAGAGTCTCCTCCGTGATTTTGAGGATTGGATTTTCGGTCTGTTTGTTTGCTCCTGCCCTTTGCCCTTCTTGATCCGCGTCCGGGTGTTTCTTCCCCGTTTTTATTTCTTTTCCATTTAGGACTTCTATTTCTTGGTTTATCATGTTCTTTAAGTTTCGTGTTATGGTGTCCATTATATAATTGATGTTTCGCATGATGTTTTCTGCTACTTTTCCTTCTAATATATGTAGGAAGTTTGTTTGTTCCATCTTGCTATTTTCTTCGCGGTGCGCTCTCTGGACGTGGTCTTGGCCGTTCGAATTACTGCTATTTCCGACAGATGGTGTCTCGGCGCGGCAGACTCCTCTTTGCATTTCTTGCGCGCTTTCAACAGATGGCACCACCTGTCTCGTGTCGATGTTGGCGTCTCCCTCTTTTGCCGTGTCGATATGAAGCGCCTTTACCGTTGTATTTACATT